>NC_056750.1:658406676-658479176 GCF_019279795.1 Protopterus annectens
ATTGCGGACTTACAGCCTGTACCTTCCTGTTTACTGCACTGGTCATGCTCTGCAACTGTGTGGCTCCTCTTCAATGCTGCTCAAATCCAGTACTGAATTACCTGCTGTAATGAAGTTCTACATGAGCAACAGGTCTTAACTACAGGTAAACAGCCTCCTAAAGACTGATGGCTGTTGTGGACTGCAATATCACATCAGTGATAACCGGTTACACTGAGTGAACTGCTGAAATACTTTTATCAATTTCTCTCTGTGAGGCAGGTATTTTCATAGGTTCATACTAGGCTATCTGCCCAAGGGCATTTATAAGCCTAGCCCAGAGTTTTGTGGCTTTCGCCACCCCTTTAGTTTGAAGGATACTATGCCCATTATTTTGCTGTGCCTCTGTCAAGCAGTGACACTGAGGTAATCCCTGGGGTATATCTGCGATCTCCCATCCATTGATCAAGATTTCTCTTGAACAAAGCCAGCGAGGTGCTCTGCCTCACATGTACCGGGATTTTGTTACACAGCATAGGGAGTCTCTGGGTGATGAATCTGTCCCTCCAGCACGTCCTATTAATAACAGTGTCAAGGTTTAAGTCTCCCGCCCTTGTAGTTCTGAGGGATCTAGATTTTTTGAGGTGAAGCATGTTCATCAATTCCAGGTTGGACATGGCCTTGTATGTCAGGCACAGGTCACCTCTGAGCAGACGGTAAGCAACTGAATAGAGCTCCTTCAGTCGGGCAGCATAAGACATATTTTTGAGACCATTTATCCTTTGGGTGAGGAACTTTTGGGGCCTTTCCAGTTGCTGCAGGTGTTGGGTCAGATACATTCTGAATGGGGCACTGTACTCAATCATTGGTCTGATGAGTGATGAGTACAGGGGGACGATGACCTCCCTTGATCTAGATGTGAATCCCTTCATGATCAGGTGGGCAATGTAGAAAGTCTACCTAACTACTTTGGCAACGTGAGTGTCAAATGAAAGGTTGCTGTCAACCTGGGTCCCCAGATCCCTGATGACCTCTTCTGTGCTTAGTGGATTGCCACCTATATGGTAGCTAGGGGTAACCTTGTTTTTCCCCGAAGGGTATGACTATGCATTTTTTGGTGTTTAACTTTAGGCCATGGCTCTGGCTCCAGTTATCTGTTTCTATAAGACCCTTCTGAAGGATATCTGTGTCAGATGTGTTCTCGACTATGGCGCCCAGTTTGCAGTCATCTGCAAACTTTTTCAGCCATAACCCTCCTGCGTTTGCTTGTACTTCTGAAAAGTAGATGCCGAACAAGAGTGGGCCCAGGACTGAGCCCTGTGGGACACCACTTGTGACAGGCTTTGAGTGACATGGTGCCAGCAACTCTGACCCTGTGGGTTCTGTCACTTAGCCAGTTTGCAACCCATCTTGTGACGTATGGGTTTACATTTAAGCTGATGAGTTTTTCAATGATACCTGAGTGGGGTATTGTGTCGAAAGCCTTTGCCAGGTCGAGGTAGGCTGTGTGGGCTGCCTTTCCCTCATCAATGGCCTTGGTGACAGTTTTGAAAAGGTCAACCAAGTTTAAAAGGCATGATCTGCCTTTGACAAAGCCAAACTGGGTTGGATCCAAAGTCTGCAAGTCCCCCATGTCTTTATTTATGAGTTCCATTATGATCCTCTCCATAGCTTTGCAGATCAGGCTTGTCAAGCTGATGGGACGGTAATTTCCAGGGTCGGTGGAGGCACCGCCTTTGTGAAGTGGGACCACAGTTGCTGTACGCCACTCCTTGAGTACGTATCCTGAGGTGAGGCTAAGATTAAACAGCTGCCCTAACTGCGGGTTTAATTCCTCATTGAGTTCGTGGAGCACACAACCGGGGACACCATCTGGTCCCATGGATGATGCGTTTTTCGCCTTGGAGAGAACAGTTCTCACCTTGGAGAGAACAGTTCTCACCTGAGCGTTAGAGATGTTTGGGGGGCTACAATCCTCTGGTATAGATATCTCTCCTTTTTTGGGGGGGGGGGGGGAGTTTGCACTGAACCTGTCAGCCAGTATGTTGGCAATGTCTGTAGGTTCAGTAATTTTAACATCATTTTGAACTAATTCTGAGCATATCTGGGAGTTTCCTCCCAGGTTTCTAACATAGCTAAAGAAGGCCTTATGATTGTCTTTTGAGACCTTAGTGACTTTTCTCTCAAAATTTGCCTTGGATGATTTTATGAGAGATCTTAGTTTTTTACTTATAATGATCAAAGGTGTCTTCCCTTTTAAGGATTTTGCTCTATCTTATAGTAGCTTCCTCCTTTTGTTGTAGAGCTCGTTTATGGCTGGGGTCCACCAGAATGAACGCTTGCCTTTGATACAAAGAGTCTTTATTTTATTTGGGATTGCCTGATCCATGCAGTCCTGTAGGTGCTGGTAGAAGGCATTTGTAAATTGCCTGATCCATGCAGTCCTGTAGGTGCTGGTAGAAGGCATTTGTAAATGATTTAGCGGCTTGAGTAATGGTTTCCGCAGGCTCGGGGGCCTTAAAAGAGACCACACTAGTCTTTAGAAGTGTGAAGTCGGCTTTTGAGAAGTTCTTCACTGTGGTCTTTTATCTCAGGTGGGGGCGGGATGTGGACTTCCAGTGAGATTAGTTTATGATCTGATCTCACCAGTGAGGGGTATACTTCCGGTGTTGAACATTGTGACCCCATGTTCGTGATGATGAGATCTAGTATGTTTTCTCCTCTTGTGGGGATGGTGACTAGTTGTTCCATGGCATTTGAGTTTATGAACCCTAGGAACCTTTGGGCTAGAGTGTTGGGGCTTGAGTAGTGATCCCAGTCTATATTCGGGTAGTTGAAGTCACCTAGTATGATGGTGTTTGGAGATGCATTTATCCCCTCCAGTGTTTTCAGGAAAGCTATGTGAGGTTCCTGAGTTTGAGAGGGTGGCCTGTAACATGCTACAAATTGCAGAGCAGTCTTGCCTATGGTTAATTGCACCTGGATGGTCTCTGATGCATCGTGCGTTGCCACCAACCTTGAGGTGAGGGTGTCCTTGATGAATATTGACACCCCCACTCCTTTCTTGGTGTTGTCCGGATTTTGGGGCCGGAACGCATGATACGAGGTAAAATCTGATAGTGCCGGGGTGCTCTCAGGAGCCTTGAACCAGGTTTCAGTCACAGCACAGACATCGATGTTCTCCATACTGAGAAGGGCCTCAAGTGCGTGCATCTTGAGGTTGAGACTTCTGGCATTGAGCAGCATTACCCTTAGTTTTTCCTTTTTGTGTTCTAGGGTGGTAGGTTTAGAATTTGAGCCTTGCCTAAAAAAGGCACTATGGGGGTGGCAACAGCCTTTGCCAATATCCGGAAGCCCAGGGGTGACAGGTGCAAGCCGTCCCTTGCGAAGCAGCGTGGCTTGTCCAGCATGTCATCCCAGGCAGACAGACATTGGATCCCCTTTGAATGACACCAGAGTTTAAGCCAATTATTAAAGCTGATCATCTTGTCTCTGTATTGTGGCATTATTCTTGGTGAAGGTAGGATACTGCTCAAGGTCAGGATCATACCTGCCTGGGCTACATAATCAGAGAGGTCCTCTATGTCTCTTTTCATGTAGTCCAAGGAGGTACGTCTCAGGTCATTCATACCAGCGTGGACAATGACTGAGTCGTACTTGTACCTGCTGTTGAGAGACCTGAGTGCTTGCGTTATGTGGCAGATTCTAGTGCCCGACAGGCAGCTTACTGTGACCTTCTCCTTACTCAATCTGGTGAGCAGGACGTCAGTGTGTCTGACTATGGAGTCACCAATGACAAGTGTGTCTGGCATTGTGTTTGGCCTTAAGGGCTGTGACTGTTTGGCACACTGACTATGTGGTCTGTGTTGCATGTGTTGTGTCCTGAGGTGGCAGTTGTTTGGGTGTCTGCTTTGGTGGCCTTTGCTGTTTTGGTAGATTTTTGATCAGAGCCTCCGAGTACGTCTTTGTGTGTTTATGTGTATGATCTGAAGTTGTGATAGTACTATGTGAGACTGGGTTTGTGGTGTGTGTGGTTACCTTCTCCTCCTGTCTGGTCTTGCCAGTCCTATGTTGAGAGAGCTCAGCCTCCAGTTTGGCTATATAGTTGCATCTCTCGCATGTATTTGTGTTTTGTGGGAGAAGGAGAGGGTTGTCTGTGTACATGAGGCAATTGTAACATTGCCTCAATATTCCCAGATTCACCAGCTGAGCAGGAGAGGACACTAGCAACTGATCCCTCGACATGCTAGAAGGAAGAGATAAAAACTTTAAAAAGACTCCGGGGGATGTGGGTGATCGAAAAAGGGGTTTTAGGCTGATGGGGTACTGTGTATAATAAAAGTGCTATATCGAAGTAAAAAAATACTTTAGGAGCAAGTGCTAGGCTTTACAGATAGAGAATAGTCTACTTAAGAATCAAGTAGAGCTGAACTTTTTAGATATAGAATACGCTGGTTTGATCAGCAGTACAGTTCAAGGAAGGCTGTTTTAAGGGAAAATTTGAAGAGTGGACTTCAGGTAGCCCGAATAGTTTAACCTTGATTAACCGCCGCTGCTCGTGTGCTCCTGCGGCAACTCCGCGCTAAAGCGTGCTTTATAGCAGGGGGCTGGAAATGACCCAAAATGGCCAATAAACTACAAGTTACTGCCTTAAACCACTCCTCTGAGGACAAACAGGCAACTCAGTACTCCCCACTCTCACTGGTGAGTAAAGAAACTTCCCCCTGACCAAACATGACGTCAGCCTTATACTCTGGTATTCGGGCCGACTGGGACGCGGACTATACCCAATAGTCAGGACTGCAGCAATGGAAGACGAAGAACATCTTCCCCCTGACCAAACAAGGAAAATGGAGAAACACAGGAACCAAGACAAAGCCCAGCGATCAGCAAAATCTGTTCACTGGAACAAACTATTAGGAAAGTATGGAAAAGAGTATTTTTTTTTGTTTTTTTCAAGTTTTTTTTTCCAGATAGACAGAAAATACAATAAATGCTGTGTTTTTCGATGAATTGCTATCATATTAATAGAAAGCCAGCATCAGTTGCATGACAGTGGATAGCTCAAAGATTTTCCTTTTATGGTTAATATTATGAAACATTTATCACACTTGACAAAGATACGAGGAAGAAAGAAACCGGTCAGAGAACTTTATGGCAGCATTTATGCTTTCAAGGTTAAGTTTAAATTACAGGGAAAGAAAGCTAGCAGTAAAACTGGCTCATTTTACAACTATAAAGTCTCATTCAACAAATATTACTGTTAATAGAAAAGAACACTGTGGCAAATGTACCACACTAACAAACTTAGATTTGCAGACTTCAAACATTTTGAGAAAGGCTGTGCAATATTTCAAATACTACTTTCTACAAAGGAGCATGAGGGCCATGTAGAGCTGCTGTGTGATTCTGCATTGAAAGATAAAAATTCAATTCTGTTGACATTTGGTCACTATTACTATACAGGTTCAAGATATCCCAAGTTCACATTTTTTTGCTGCAATATGTCACTACTCCAGTTTGGAACAACTGGTGTCTTAACAGCTGTTTTATGCTGTGAATCTCAATAATTCAATAATCCTTGAGACAGTGATACATTTGTATGCTGTTCTGAAGCCTTCCCTCTGCTCACTTGCTAGCTCCAGTCTGACTCTTGGCACACATCTGGATGCAAGCAGAAAAATAAATATGCAAAAATATCAATAGCAATACTTTCAATATTTTACAATTTCAAAACTGCTTACATTTTATATAATGGCTGTTAACAGCATCTTTCCACTCTGTGTAAAGAGCAGAGCCATTGACTAGCAAACATGATAAACAAAACCAGAGTTTTATTCATTCTGCTGTATGAAATGAGTTTGACATCCTAGTCTATTACAATAACACAGAATACAGCTTGCTGTTATTCTAAGGCAGTGTAAAAGTAAAACTACACTATTAGTCTCCGGAATAATCAATTAGATTAACAATTCCATACAAGTTTAGGATAACAATTAGATGCACGCTATTTCTGCCTTCATAGTAATACTTTTTCTTGGACAGTCACTTTGTGTGGCATCTGTCATCAGATTCCTCATGTTTCTTCCAAATACATTTTCCAATAGGATGCTTGCTTTTTAGGGTTTTGCACATTTTACATAGCAGTATTAAATTAACAGTGGGTTATTTGCTAAAAGTATAGTCTTGACAATTTCCGAGGGTTTGGTCCATGCAGAGTCCTGAACCTATGTCCTGTGTATGTCACAGTTGTAATATTGTCCTTTTAGCTGTCTTGTTTCTTTTAATAGTTTTAAGGCTGCCTATTTTTTTTACCAATATAGTATTACCCAGCATGCCATTCTTGTGTTCATCCTGTGACCAAGAGTGAAAAAGAATTTGATCTGCAATTTATACTGTACATTCAACATTTCTTTTATAAGAATCTCCCTTTATGCAGCATTTTATTTTGATTCATGGATTTTTGTGATAGACCTTAACCTGTTTTGATTTCACACACTATTTCTGTATACATTAATGTGTTTATTTAGCAAACATGTTGTGCACATGGTACTGGGTGTACAAAGCAGCTACATTCTGTAGCATGTACGTGCAGCTGTAGGTACGGGACAGAGAAGGCACACCAATTAAAAGTACAGCTGTGTACACTTACCATAAATGTAGATGTTAGAGTGCATTCACTGTTGCAGTTATTACATTTGGGTAATCCTGCTGGCAGGTTGCCCTCAGTCAGCCTGAATTCCAAAGTCTTGGGTCCTGCGTCGGCTGCTGTCGCCCCTTCCCTGCCGTCAGGTCGTCAGGGTTATAAAAGATGCGGTCGACACCTTTTTCTTTAGTTTTTCTTGCCCCAGATGTCAGGTGCCCCCTAAAAGGGTAGCCAAAATAAATACATGCACCGATATAAACTTTACCTTCATCTACAAGCAAATACACCACATAGGTAGTATAAATCAGAGAAGGAAGGATAGGTTTCATGAGAAGAAAAGGGGGAAGGCAGGTGGGTAACCTGGACTGCAACAGTGAATACACTTGAACATCTACATTTATGGCAAGTGTACACAACTGTACTATGTTCTTCGTGTTTCACGGTTGCAGTCATTACATTTGGGTAGAGTCCCAAAGCTATGGATGGGAGGCTGTTGCTAAACGGCATTAGGAGCGGCTATGAGGCCCTGCAGGACTGCAGTGGCAAAGCCTGCCCTGGACTTAAGATTAGAGTGGCAGATGATAGTGCTTTGTAAAGGTGTGCAATGAATTCCAAGTAGCAGCCTCTAAAATGTCCTTGGTTGGTACTCCCCTGAGAAAGGCTGCTGAAGTGGCTGCAGCTCTGGTTGAATGTGGCCTAATGCCCTTAGGCTCTGGCTTGCCATGGTGCAAGTAGCAGAAACAAAGGCAGTGGCCTATCCACTTTGAAATAGTCTGCTTTGAGATGGCCTTTCCTTGTGATCCTGCAGCATATGCCACTAGTAATTGTTCTTTCTGAAAACTTTGGTTCTGTCCAAGTAGAATCCAAGTTGTCTGTGTACGTCCAAAGAATGCAGTATTCTCTCCCCCTTGGTTCTGTGGATTTGGATAAAAAGTTGGCAGAGGAATAGTTTGGTTAAGGGCCACACTGGACACCACCTTGGGCATAAATGTTGGGTTTGTCCTCAGAGGGACCCTGTCTGGATAAAAAATGATGAAAGGTTCCACAGCCATGAGTGCCTGAAGCTCATCTTGCATAGAGTCATTGCTAGGAGCAGAGCTGTTTTCCAGGATAAAAACTTTACATCAGCAGTAGCAACTGGCTCAAAAGGAGGCAGGGTGAGTTTTTCCAAGACATAGTTGAGGTCCCATGCAGGCATTGGTGATCTCCTTGGAGGCCTTAACTTTTTGGCTCCTCTGAGGTACTGTTTTAGTAAGGGATGAGAAAAGATTGGTGGCTCTGTACTGTAATGAGCCAAAATGGCAGAGGCATGAATTTTAATAGATGAAAAAGAGACCCTTGTCCAGCATCTCAGTTAAGTATTGCAAAATCTGAGGAATATTTGGCACAGCTGTATCAGTTCCTTGGGCCTGGTTCCAAGCACAGAATCTCTTCCATTTTCCAGCGTAAGATTTTCTAGTACTAGGCCTTCTGGCCTCCAAAATATCATCCATCACAGCTTTGCTGAGAGGTGTGTTTTGAATGACTACATTATCCGCCATGCTGCCAGGTTTAAAGTCCTGAGTTGGCTGTGCAGGATCTGATTGTTTTGCTGGGATAGTAGATGAGGTATCTGAGGTAAGGTCCACGGTGGGCAGAGACAAGCTCCTTAGTATTGGATACCAGTACTGGCGGGGCCAGTCTGGGGCAATCAATATCATCCTTGGCTTTTCCCGTCTGACCTTTAGGAGTACCTTGGGGAGGAGAGGCAGAGGGGGAAAATGCATATACTGATAGGGCGTCCACTTTCCATGCTTGTCTATGATAAATCCTTGTGCAGAATCTTTTTAGTTGGTAGTTGTGAGGGGAGGCAATCAGATCTATGTCCGGGCATCCCCATTTCCTTATCATCACGCTGAAGATTTGTGGATACAGGTGCCACTCGTGGGGATCCATGAGGTTTCTGCTTAGTTCATCTGCCAAAGTATTCTTCCTTCCTGGCAGGAATTGTGCCTGCAGATGTACTTGGTAAGTCAATGCTATGTCCCACAAAGTCATGGCTAGTCTGCAAAGGGGGAAAGAATGTGGGCCCCCCTGCTTATTTATATACCACATGACCGTGGTGTTGTCTGTCTATCAGTAGTTGCCCTGGATGAAATAGGTCCCTGAAGGCTGTTCAGGGCATTTTGAACTGCTAGCATCTCTTTTTGATTGATATGTACATGCATTTGGTTTGGGGTCCATGTGCCCTGAATGCATCTTCCTGCCATGTGGTCCCTCCAGGCATAATCTGATGCATCCATTGTTAGTGTCTGCCTGCCTGGGGTTAATGTGAATGGCTGTTCCTTGTTTTGCTGATAAGCCTTTGCCCAAAATCGAAACTCCTGTTGCAGGCAGGGAATGAGAGTAATCATAGTTTCTAGGCTGTGGCGATGTTGAGTCCAAACACTTTTTAGGTACCATTGAAGTTTCCTCATATGCAGTCTTGCATATGGAATTAGTAGGATGCAGGATGCCATGAAGCCCAAAGCCTGCAGAATTTTTCTTGCAGATAACTGGGCCATTGTTGCCAACATTTTGAAATAGGTAGTCAGTTGCCTTTGTTTGTCTGTCGTTAAATAAGCCATCTGGGCAGTTGTGTTTATGCTTGCACCCAGGAATATTATCTCGAGAGGGTACTAGTTTTGATTTATTTTCGTTGACTGTGTACCCTAGGCATGTTAGAAGTCTTTTCACAAACGCCAGATGCTGTAGAAGAATGTCCTTGTTCTCTGCTTGAATTAAACAGTCGTCCAAGTAAGGATATATTTACATTCCTCTTTGTCTGCAGAATGCAATTACTGGTGCCAGGCACTTTGTAAAGACCCTGAGTGCAGTAGATAAGCCAAAGGGCAGTGCAGAAAATTGCTAATGCATTGAACCAGCCTTGAATCCGAGGTATCTTCTGCATGATTGCCTGATTGGGACATGCAGGTATGCGTCTTTTAGGTCTAAAGTCACCAGCCAAGCGTTCTTGCCCAGCATGGGCAGAAGCTGCTGCAAAGTCAACATCTTGAATTTTGGTATATCCAGGAATGTGTTCAAAATAGGTCCAGTACTGGCCTCTAGACCTTGTCCTTTCTGGGTACCAAGAACAGTCGAGTAAAATCCTTGCCCCTGCTCTTGCTAGGGTACTAGTTGAATGGCCCCCATGTCCATGAGGCATGAGACTTGTTTTTGGGCCTCCTGCCCATTGATTTTTTGGCAGATCTGGCCAGCAGTTTGCCTTTGGCAGGGTATGGAAATGGAACTTGTAGCCTTGTGACATGATATTTAAGACCCACTTGTCCTGGGTTGTAATGTACCAATTTTGAGTAAAAAGTGCTAATTTCCCCCTAAGGGTGCTGCCAGGAGATTAGTGCTTGGTGCAGGCAGAGGAAAGTCATTGGGATCGTTTCCTGAATGGTTGTGATTGGTCTTCCTCAACTGTGGAAGTAGAAGCTCCCCATTGTTTTGAATGGAATGAAGCTTGCACCTGGGATCTGCCTCTAGGGCGTCTGGTTCTGCCTCTTTGAGGTCTGTCCGACACAGGAAAGGATCAATTCTTTGTTGGCCAGTGTCTACTAAACCTAGGTGGCTGTACTTGTAAAAAAATCTTTGACCGTTTGCATAGATTTAGCTTTGTCCTCCATTTTCTTTAACACCTCTTCTGCCTTAACACCAAACAAAGTATCATGCTGTAAAGGTGCATCTAATAATTTAACATGATCAGGCAAATTTTGTTCCTTTAACAAAGCATGCCTCCTAATAACAGAACCTGTAACTGTGGCCCTGCAGGAGGCCTCTAAAGAATCAAAACCACATTGCAAAGTATGCTTTCCAACTTGTTCAGCTGCATGCAATAAATCCTGCATTTCCTTGTTTTCTGCACATTCAGTGTTTAACATTTTCTGTTTAAGCGATGTCATGACATGTTGATATTTGAGCATATGAAACTGACAGTTTAAGGCCCTTATAGCCAAGGTAGCAGATGTGTAAACCTTTTTCCCCCCATCTATCCAGTGCCCTAGAATCTCTGTCAGAGGGGGTAGGGTTTTTTGCAGCGGAAGCCTCAACTCCTTTGGGACCCCGAGAAATAGTTTCTGGGTCCGCAGCAGGGTTTTTAAAAAGGAATTTATGAGATTAAGGAACCCTGTAATATCTGTCTGGCTTAACAGGAGCTGGAGGTAAGGAGTCAGGTTTAAGACTAGACTCCGAAAACACCTCTACAATGTCTAACATAGATGGGATGGCTACTGGCTTGTGTTGAGGTAGTAAAAGGAAATCCCTGAGCCTCTTTTTAAATTCTGAAAAATCTTGACTCTCCCAGTGGAAATGCTCCCTCATGGTATGCAAGATTTCCCCAAAAGAATAGTCCTCAGGAGGAGAAGCTGAAGGTATAGATTCTTCAGCATCAGAATCCTCATGGGGGGATGAGAATATTCCTGATCAGAAGAGGAATCAGAAGAAATGGAAACCTGATCTGAAGATTCATAGTCAGTCTCTTGCCTAGGCTTCTTATCAGGAGGGGGATGGGAACCCCTGATCAAGGTAATCAAGTCTTTGGCCATTTTGAGCATCTGTTTTTTGGGCATAGAGGCCTGACCACTTGGCTCTGGAGTTTCTTTGCTTTGGAAGGTGCTTTAGTCTTTGCCTTTGAAGCTGAAGTCAGTTTAATGTATGGATGTTTAGGTCTGAATACACCCTCAGAAGCCGGTGCCTGCTCAGCGGCTCCGGACCCATCTGAAGGGATAATATCCGAGGCTCCAATACCTTGAGTTTCCAGTGGCATGGCTGACTCCACATGGGAGTCTCTAGCAATCTGCGAGACTAAAGTAGTGGGAGTCAGGGGCTGCGAAAGTGCCTCACTGAAGACCGGCGACTGGCTTAGGAGAAGCTTAGTCATCAGTTTTGGGCCTCGGTTGTCTCTTTCCTTTTCTTTACGTTTTTTGTGAACTCCGGTAGTCAGATGGCTATCCGACATTTCTGGATAATTAAATTGGCGTCCAAAATAGTTTAAAGCAAAATCATACTGATGCTTAACAGTGCATTGGTTAAACCTAGCACAAAACCAACAGCCAGAAACGTTGCTATCAGGGCCTAGGCAAGGAATACAGTAAGAATGAAAATCCTTATGAGGTATTTGCTTCCCACAAGAAATAAAATTAACTTTTTCCGACATCGGTCTGGAGCAAGAAAAAAGTTTGCCCAATAGGGTACTTAGCTTTATAGAAGACTTCAGATCTGAAACTAACACAAGTCTCAGGAGTCAGCCGACCGGCACTTGCAAACTGCTTCTGCTTTGGGCACCGCGCAGCAAGAAAGACTAAAGAAAATGGCGTCGGCCGCATCTTTTATACCCCTGACGACCTGACGTCAGGGAAGGGGCAACAGCAGCCGAAGCAGGACCCAAGACTTTGGAATTCAGGCCGACTGAGGGCAACCTGCCAGCAGGATTACCCAAATGTAACGACTGCAACAGTGAAACACGAAGAACATCTGTAGTGGTACTAGAAGGAAACCAGCCTCTGTAATCTGTGCTTGGCTTTGTGTATATAAGAGTAGGCAAATCCTGGGGCAAGTCTATGGTGTAGTGTACAAGCAAGCACATTATGTACTCTGTGCGGACAACAGAATGTGGATTATAATGGATACAGGATGTTAAGCATATGGATAAAACATTCTGTAATAAGCTTATGGTAACATATACATGTACAAAGCAGGTGTTTTGCAATGTGCATTAGATATGCGGTAGGCACCTTCTGTATTGCACATGGTGCGCGTACATTCTGTAATATGTATATGAAATGGGCAGAGTCTGTGATGATACACTCACCTTGTTAGGTTCTCATTGCTCCTTTGTACAGCAGCAAACACCCTATGGCTGAACAAGAGTTATGTTCAGTTTCTTTTTGAAGGACAACCAAGTACTCTGCATAGTAAAATTAAACGATCCCTTCTACTCCCTTCTTCCCTGGATTGTGACAATTCCAAAGTCTGAAGCACTTGTGTTATGCAGCCACAACATGAATCAGAATTTAGGATTTTAAAACACAACCCCCTAACCTAAAGAGCCCCTCCACCTCAGAAGCAGCAGTTTTGTCTTAAATTCTCTTAAGCATTGTGGGTCATAATGACAAACTCTTGGAAGTCGAGCACTCTGATAAAAATGGATTTACTTTAAAGGAATATGCATCCATCCATAGCCAGTCAAAGTGGCATTTCATATTCAATCCTACATCAGTGTGTCAAATGTGTGACATCAGGCCACAAAACTAAATTTCTTTGCTAGATGCTGTTCTGCTGACTACATGTAGAGTCTACCCACAATCAGAACACCCTAAGATAGGGACTTTCACAACTAATGGCCCTCAACATAACAGCTGCTATTACATTCTGAACTCGTAGAACTAGAGCCAGTCATTTCATACACACATGTAGACTGACCAGAGTCAACACAAACAGTGAATGTTTTGTTTCCAACTGCTCTATGCCTATGAGCATTACTACTACCTTCTGTTAAGTCCTACAGACCCACAGGCCTCAGAAGTCTAGCAGAGACAGATCCACTTCTGGGAAGCCTGTTACCAGGTAACTGAAGCCCTTGACTGGAATTCATCAATCATAGCAAGGACTGGCAAGAAGCTTGAAAATATGACCGCAATAATCTCTGCAGAATTCCTACTTAATCTGAAATGTGGACTTCTACATTAACTTTGCAATGTCACTGACAGAAATCACACAAACATTCCTATATTACATATAATAATGTACTGAAGGTTCCTGTTTCAGTATTACTGTACAATATCAGGTGGCCATTTTTACAGATACTGAAACTAATATTGTAAGGTATGTGAAAAAAGGCTGTGCCAGAAATAAATGCTCTGGGTTTTGTTATGTTTACAGTGGTTGCCATGGATATGCAAAGCTTACAAATTGCTGGATGTATCAGGATGACTCATCGTTGTGCCTGCCTACTTCAATCAGCTAATTGTGGTGTTTCTAAACATTCACTTCACCTCAGCGTAAGCACTCACTTCCTGATGCAATACTGTGTGATGAACAGATTATTGCACTGGTTTATCTTTTCTGGTTAATGTACACAGAAACCCTCTCCTTTGCTGCACTGATCAGAATAAGCCTCACTACAGCACAATCAACTTTGTCTAACACAGCAGATGACATATCCAGCTGCAGATTAATACATTACTTGACCAGTTTTAGCTGACTGTCCTACCTTCAAAGACTCCAAAGACAGGAAACGCCATCATTTCTTGAACGATGATTGAAACACTGCAGTCTCAAGTGGAAGGTCAGCCACCTCAACTACTTACAGTTTGTTCCAACAGAAGAGTTGGAGAAGTCAGCTCTATGCTGTAGAAGGAAAGAGTTCTGACAGCATCACGTGTTTAGTAAGTTGAGGTCAGCTCTATGGTGCAGAGGGAAGGAGTTAGGACAGCATCACCAGTTTAGGAAGCTGTCCTAATCTATACGGAGTTTGTCAAGGACAGTTTTTTTTTTTGGGGGGGGGTGGTGAACTCAGCACTGCAGGTCATCAGTAGAAGCGAGAGACTAGTCCTACAGTGTGAAGGTTAAATATGTATTATGTACCCAGATACTGGATGAAGTGGAGGGGGGTAGTGAATGCATAGGATGCAAAAACTCCTCTGAAGCTATCAGGATGGTTGAGTAATGCACTCTCTCACTCTCTCTCTCTGCCCCCTCCCATATATTTACACAAAGTATTTTCCCTTGTGTGAGGCCCAGGTATATAGAATGGACAGGTCTGAGGGATATAGACTCAAAAAACCTAGAAGTGCTCTGGAACCTAGCTGATGGCAGACAGCTGTAAAGGGAACCAAAAGACATGAAAAGAAGTTAACTGTGCCTCAGCCATGACAGAAGGTTGTTATTGTGAAATCAAAACAGATTACGATTTTCTACTACAAAAATCCATAAATCAAAATAAAAATCTGCATTAAGGGAGATTCTTACAAGAAATATTGAATGTACAGTATAAATTACAGATCAAAACTGTGTTTTTCATTCTTGGTCACAGGATGAACACAAGAATGGCATGCTGGAGTAATACTACCTAGGTCAAAAGAAAAGAAAAGGCAGTCTTAAAACTATTAAAAAAAAATCAAGGAAAGAAGACCGCTAAAAGGAGGGCAATAATACAACTGTGAAATACACAGGACAGTTTCAGGACTCTGCATGGACCAAACCCTTGGAAATTAAGTCACACAAGATTATACTTCCAGCAAATAACCCACTGTTAATACTGTTATAGAAAATGTGCAAAACCCTAAAAAAACAAGAATCCTCTTAGAAAACAGATTTGGAAGAAATATATGAGAAAATCTGACAGCAGAGAGCACACAAAGTGACTGTCCAAGGAAAAGGTATTACTATGAAGGTAGAGGACGATAAGGTTCAAGAACAGTGCAGGAGGAATATAAAAAACATGCACAAAATTTCAACAAGATAAATGCCCCAAAGTCAAGCTCCTGGCCATTACATAGGCAGAGTTAGCACCATCCCTTCTGTGTTTGCAACTATGTGCATCTCTTCTTCTCTAATATTTTTATTTCCAGCTGAAGCAATTTACTAACATTTTAAGGAAGACAGTTTTGAAATAGAGATTGAGTTAAGATGAACAATACAGATCTATCTCAATGTCATCTTCACCCCACCCAGATTTAGCCTGTAACCACAGTAACTAATCAAATAAAACATAACAATACAAGAAACAAACCCATTATGATGCATGAAGAATCTGCAACACACACATCCACTTCAAACAATAACAAGCCAAAATGGAAGCAGGACTTGTGTTACACAGACAACTCCTAGACAAGCAAGTAAATTGAGTATTCCTGCTATGCAGCACTGCCATCCTAACCCCCCACAAACCAATGCTAACCCCCTCCCTCAGGCTAACCATCTCATTTGTCACAGTAATAACCTGTTACTAGACTACCTTTCATCAAAAACGTCTAACAAATGTTCAGTAGAAACAAGTGAAAACTGAAGCCTACCAATAAAACATGGCTTAGTCACCAGAGCCCTTTCAAAAAGAAATTCCCCAGAACATTTATTTACTTAACCATTTCCATTTAGGTTACTCCAACTAGTCTTGTAGCTTACTTTCATAGAAAGCATATGTGATAACGACATAAATGTGAAAAACTAGCCAGGGCATTGAGAAATCCCATTACTTCTTAGCATACACGACTGGGTGGCTTTTTTGGGAGGAAATCTGGTGCAATGTAAGTGAAGGAAAAGAATGGATGGGCATGTGTGCACAACAGAAGAATGGGACTGCATAAAAAAGTCAAATGCTTTGAAAAACTTACAGAAAGGCCAATCCGTCTATTTTACAATGGTGTGTATGAATGGTCACAGATTATAAACAGACATGCAGCTGTGGAATACGTGAATGAAGTACCAGAGCTGAAAAAGAGAGAGAGAAAAAAGAAGGACATCAGCAGGATGGGCAACATAAGAAGGGCAAAAATCCTTGGAGTTTCATGCAGAGATGAATTCTGGATGAACCATACAAAACAAATCTAACAGGTGAAGACAATTTTATCTCCAACCCAACTTAAATTATTTGTGGATCATTATCATACTCTAGAACCACCTCCTTTTCCTCCCATTTCTACATGATATCTGGGTAATGAGTCAACTGTTGCCACATCTCTCAATTTAGAGCCACTGCTACTTTCTTTTGACAATCACACTTGACATTTGCAGGTCTTCTAGCACACAATGCATCCTATCTTGGCTGGATGGCCATGTCTCATCCTCCCTGGATACATAAATGTATGCTGCGACACCCCACTCCTCTGGGCCAGTAATCAAGGAGCCTGAATCCTCACCAGTGAGGGACATTCACTTAGAACAAAGTAGATACACAAAAGTATTTCCAGATGCAGCTCTCTGCATCAAGCACAATTTCCCTTAAGAGCACAAAGGGAACACACTCAGTTCAGAGTCTGGGTTACCCCCTCTCTCTCTCCAGGCCCCCAGTAAGACTCCCCATTGGCACTGCTGTAGAGTTGAGTCCTCAGCAGTGTCTCCAAGCCAAGCCCTCTAACACCCTCTCTGAAGCCAGTGCTCTGTGACCCTGCTCCACGTAGTTGACAAATGCACTCAGATGTTTGTACACGTACACACACAGAAAATGCAGGCTCAGATTTACTTGCTCTGCTACCCGTTGTCCAGGCTATAAGGTAGTTACTGCCTCCAAACACTACAAAGCCAGCTACTCTAAGGCTCTTACAGGGGTACCCAATTATACTAAGTGAAATTATTAATACAAATGGCAGTATTTGACCAATGAGGCAAGGCTTTCAGGAGTGGCTGCAGTGCTACCAAATATAAGAACTCTCAAAGGTTATAATATTCTCTCTAAAGGCCCAGCCACAATGAGAAACATTCATATTTACAAATAAAGAACATGAAAATACTAAATATCCATTTACAGTAAACACCAGAGTTCCAATCACACAAAATATTAAAACACAGATTAATAGATTCACACAGATACAGAAAAAACAGTACTTAACTAATCTCACTATATTTTTCTGACTGATCAAGAATTATTATTCCCTGGTTACTTGTTAAAACAAGGCAAGATGAAGTGGGTGAGTGATCCTTCTATGTCAGTTTTCAAAAAATGACTACAGTGAGACTTCAGTCTCATCTAGCATTAAATCATCATTTCAGTCCTGGATTACAGAAGGACATCACAAACATCTGCTCATATGACTTATGGTTCCCATACTACCCCCATTACTAGAAAGTGAATCAGAATCTCGCTAGTGTGCGTTACCATATACACACACAGCTTTGCTAATATGTGTTATAGCATCTGGAAGCCATAAAACATTTTAACACTCAACCCTTTTAGGGTAGCAATCAGTTCACTGCTAAAGGCAATACAAGGATTCCCAGTACTTGTTTTCACAGACATTTCTCCTCTGGTTGCAATCAGAACTGTAAGGTAAAATCTTTATGGCCTACCAGGTAATTTAATTTCAAATTATTTTTCAAAGTTAGCTGGACTGAAATTAACCTCTTCTCTTCCATTATCCTCTGCTACAATATTAATTTCAACAGTTATAATACAGTCTGATATACAGGAGTATTTCTTTTTTTCTGTCCAGCAGGACTCACTATTGGTACTTTTTTTTTTTTTTTTTAATTAAAATACAAGCAGCTTTACAAACACATTTTCAACATATGTACCTGTACAAATCAGTCTGATACACAAATGACATAATTCTTTACAAAACACCAGCTAGCTACGCTGGTATATGCTACAAATCCATTGTCCTACTTTGCTTGGCATATCTGGCAATACCTCACATCATCACATATGCTACCACCCCACCTGTGAAAGATGACACTGAACCCCAAATGCCCATCACCAGTGTTTTAAAAAATGAAAAAAAGCTTTTGAGCAAACATTTGCATTTCTTCAGACTTGTAATAAAAGGCACCATGTTATACATTGTGCATGTGTGTGTGTGCACGCGCGTGCATGTATATTATATAAAATATACACAAAAATACACACGCACAGGACCACAATGCATATATCCATCCACAGCCCCTTTACCCTTTTTTTTCATATGGGGTCAGGGTGCAACTTCAATACTGGCAATCTAGAGCCAAGGCTCACACCACCAGGTGGTTAGACCTGTCACAGTTGTTCTTTCATACCCCCCCCCCCCCACACACACACACACACAATGTCCAATTTAGAGAGTGTCCAAGCTGCCTAATGCATGTCTTTGGAATGTGGGAGTCACCAAAGGAAACCCATGCGAACACAAAAGGGGCCCCAGCCAAAAATTGAACCGCAGAACATATGCTGTATGTTGTATACAAAATGCTATGTTGAAAAACTGAATGCACAGTACACTGTAGAATACCTGAACATGACCGAGTATAATACTCAATGTACTGTTTAGGCAAGAGTGTGGCTGTTCATTTACATATCAAGTACTACTAAACATACATAGTGAACATCCAAGGTGATTACAGGAATGTATTACTTTTACAAGAAGCAAAATAGAAAGAGTGAATGCATGATGCTACCATCATAAACTAAGCACTTTGGTTACATAGAATAAAACTGTTCATACCTGTTTTAAGAATGTTGAGTTTTACTTATGGTCATGTGATTTACTTGCATGTTTTATGTAGACTGGCTGTGCTGTTAATTCAGAGTCTGAAGAACAAGTGACAGTTTAAAAACACGTTATTTAATATGTAGTTATCTACATCTGAGGGACTAGCATCTGTGGTTTGCTATTTTTAGTAAGTCATGTAAATGGAACAAGCAGACAAAGTTGTTTTAAGTATGTTTAAACAATTTTCTTTGTGGCAAGTGTGGTCAAAAAGCATGTAGGTTGTAATAATCCAGATGCTTACAAACACCTAACATTACAAACTGTTGAAAGAAATATTAACATGGACAGTCAAGCTTTGATGCATACTGAAAGTAAAGAAAACACATTTTGAATAAATGTCTGGTGCGAGTATTCAGATGTTCAACGGAAATGTGGGCAAACTTACAAATTATACATAAAGGACATTTGTCTGCAAATTGTTTAGAACTTAGAGAATTAAGTCAAAATTTGAGGTACTAGGGTTTAAAGCAATACTGAAACAGTTATCTTCCAATAAACAGATGAAGGTTTAAGGACATGGGTTTTGAAAACCAAAGTTTTGCTGAGCCATGCAGTCAAGGAAAGTCAACATTAAACTCTCTTTTTAGGGAAAAGAAAAATAATTATTTTATGTAGGGAAGCCAAACAAGATATGGTCCTATAATGCATTTAAGCAGACAAAACTGCGATGCCTGCAAATACTGGGATATTTGGACATCCTGCACAGTTATATCCTATGAGGATATGGTGACTCAGTGTAGAAGGTATAGTCACTCTTATTCCAGAAAAGAACAATACAAAGGCAGATTAGCTTGCATAGGAAGAAATGGGAAAATGAAGGAAGAAGGGAAACTGGAGATCAAAATTCATGAAGAACATTCTAGGGAAGAAGTGAAGAGAAAACGTATCTGAATGATACGGCAGTACAAGGACAAAATTATTGACTTCAACAATCGGCTAAGATTCTGGTGTCATTCTAAGGGGATCCAGTATCTGTCTGCTTGGGATGACATGGTCGACAGACCACAATGCTTTGCCACAGATTCCCCTAGAATTAAAATCAAATTAAAAATTAATTAATTAATTGAATTAGATTTTGCCCCTGGGATTCCGGATACTGGCCAAGGCTCTTGCTGCCCCTATAGTCCCTTTTTTAGGCAGGGTTCAAGTAAATTCACCACCATAACAGGAACAGGCAAGCAAAAACTGAGGGTAATGCTACTCAATGCTAGAAGTCTAAATTTCAAAATGCACTCACTCGAGGCACTCCTTAAAATGGAGAACATAGATATCTGTGCAGTGACTGAGACCTGGTTCAAGGCTCCAAAGAGCACCCCTGCACTACCAGGCTATAACTCATACCACACTTTTCGGCCATGTAACCTGGACCGAAACACCAAAGGTGGGGGTGTGTCCATATTCATTAAGGATATCCACACCTCCAGGCTAGTTGCTCAGCATAATGCATCTGAGGTTATCCAAGTGCAACTAACTATTGGCAAAACTGCAATCCAAATTGTAGCTTGCTACAGATCCCCCACCATGCCCCAGGATTCCCACTGCTTTTCTTGATGTACTGGAAAATATTGGGGTTTAACCAAACACCCTAATAATGGGTGACTTCAACTACCCCACCATTAACTGGGAAAACTACTCATGTACCAACTTCCTTAGCACAACGCTTTCTGGAATTCATAAACTCCAATGCCCTAGATCAACTTATCCACACCCCCACCAGGGGCAACAATATCCTAGACCTAGTCATTACCAACATGAGTGACCGTTATTCCACACCTGAAGTCAACTCCTCATTGGTCCGATCCGACCATAAGCTAATCACCCTTGATATCCACATCCCACCCCTACCCCCCATTAAGGAAACCACAGTAAAAAAATTCTCCAAAGCCAACTTCATGCTTCTTAAGACAGAAGTAGTGAACTTCAGGACACCCATGCAGATGGACAATACAGTTACAACTGCTGAATCCTACACAAATGCACTCTATAAGCACTTGCATGAATGCATGTATCGTGCTATCCCAAACAGAACCAAGACGCTATCCTCCAAAAAAAGGAAGCCGATCTGGTGGTCCCCTGACAAACAAACTGTACAACAGAAGGAAGAAACTGTTGCAAAAGAGAGTAAAATCCAAGACGCTGTCAGCCTCAGTAAGAAGCTGAGATCCCTTATAAGATCCTCCATAGCTAGCTATGAAAATAAAATCACCACTAATTCCAAGGACAATCACAAAGCATTCTATAGCTATGTCAAGAATCTCAATGGCAACACCCAGATCTGCTCTGAGTTACAGCACAAAGGCACGAAAATTACAGAACCAACTGATATTGCCAACATCCTGGCAGATAGGTTCAGTGCTAACTTTACCCCCCCCCCCAAGGGCCCATATCTATTCAGGAAGAATGCAGAGTCCCTGTACTCACAACTACGCAGCTGAAAGCTGCACTCTAAAGAAAAAAACACAACATCCATGGGAACGGACAACATCCCAGACTGCGTTTTACACGAACTTCAGAATGAACTGGCTCCCCACCCAAGCACCATGTTCAGTCATAGCCTCACATCAGGCTTTGTGCCCACTGAATGGCGCACTGCAACAGTTATCCCACTCCAGAAAGGGGGAGCCACCCACTGATCCCGGGAACTATAGACTTATTAGCCTGATGAGCCTGGTCTGCAAAGCCATGGAACGTATCATCATGGAACTCGTAAACAAAGACCTTGGTAACCTCCAAACTCTGGATCCCACCCAGTTCGGGTTTGTGAAAGGCAGATCATGCCTCCTGAACCTGATCGACTTCGAGGCAGTCACTGAAGCCGCAGATGAGGGTAAAGTGGTTCACATAGCCTATCTTGACCTCGCCAAGGCTATCAACACCATCCCCCATTCTGGAATTATAGCTAAACTCAATAAACTAGGCATAAATCCCTATGTCACAAGATGGGTTGCCAACTGGCTCACTGACAGAATCCACACTACAAAAGTTAGACTCCAAATCTGACCTCAAACCAGTGACAAATGGAGTACCACAGGGTTCCATCCTGGGACCGCTCCTGTTTGGTATCTACTTCTCTTAAGTACAGGCTAACAGAAGGTCTCTGGCTAACGAAGTTTGCAGATGACTGCAAACTAGGAGCCATA
The DNA here is from genome assembly GCF_019279795.1 of Protopterus annectens. NCBI lineage: Eukaryota > Metazoa > Chordata > Ceratodontiformes > Protopteridae > Protopterus > Protopterus annectens. The sequence goes on from NC_056750.1 coordinate 658,428,645, forward strand.
GTCAAGTCCCCAAAGGATGTAAACATCCTACAGAAGGGCCTCTCTGAGGCAGATGCCTGGTATCAGAGCCATGGCCTCAAGCTCAATGCCAAAAAGTGCAGTGTCATCCCCTTTGGTAAAAACTCCGTACCCATGAACTACCACATAGGCAGCAATCTACTTAACACCGAATGCATGATGAGACCTTGGGACCCAGGTGGACAGTAGTCTCTCCTTTGATAGTCACATCGCCACAGTAGTCAGCAAGTCCTTCTACATGGCACACCTCATCATAAAAGGGTTCTCATCCAGAAAAAAAGTAGTAATCGTTTCCCTCTACTCGACACTCAGATCCACTGGAGTACAACGCCCCTTTTGGAATGTACCTTACAAGACATCTGCAGCAGCTGGAAAGGCCACAGAAGTACCTCACAAAGAGGATTACTGGACTCAAACAAATGCCCTACACTGACCGCCTCAAAAAACTCCAGCTTTACTCTGTAGCATATCGCCTACTCAGAGGTGATCTCTGCCTAACGTATAAAGCTATGTCAAATCCAGAGCTGTTGGACATGCTACACCTAAAGAAATCCCAATCCCTCCGAGCTACACGCTCTAGGGACCTAAACCTCGTCACCACAATAAACAGGACATGCTGGAGGGATAGATTCCTATCCCAGAGACTTCCCATACTCTGGAACAGGCTACCCATCTATGTCAAGCAAAATTCTTCATTAGCACTCTTCAAGAAAAATCTTGATGAGTGGATGGGAAATAGGAAATACATCCCGGGGATCACTTGTGTGTGTCTGCTTGACAGTGGCACAGGAAAATAACTTTCTTGGGTGGCGTAAGTCAGGGAACCTTGTTGGCTAGGCTTGTGTAGGCCCTTGGGCCAATAGCCTAGTACCTACCTATGAACCTATGGTATAGAACGTGGGCACACAAGGTCAAAGAACCATTAAGGCAATTTTCAGACTTCAGAAATTAAGTTCCTGTCCTTAGGTAATGCAGGCTTCTAAGCAGAGGAAAAGACCTTCATGAAAGGATGACAAACAGGAAGAAAAATTACCAGAATAAAATGAATGAGGTGTAATAAAAAGGCCAATGAAAAACACAAGACAACAGATGAAGAGGCAAACTTAACACTTGTATACCCGCCAAGAGCAAGTGTAAAGTACAGTTTGGATGCAATTATTTTTAGCAGGATAAGAAATACAGACGCAGCAGGAGGCATTCTAAGAGTAAAGTGGTACTGCATAGCTCAACTTCTTTGCCAAAGAATCAGGGATAAAGTCAAAAACAAACAGGGCACAAAAGGACCGAAATCAGGGACAAATTTTGTGCGTTAGTCTTGTTGTGTCTTTCGGCTTTTCTCAGTTAGGGATCGCCACAGCGGAACTCTGGTCCACTTATGATTGGTAGTTGATTTATACGTGCCAAGTTACCAGCCCTGACACAACCTTCAATGAAAGTACACCCATTCATGCAGGTCTCCATGCAGAAGACACTAGCTGAGAATCGAACCGGACAGCGTCTTATTGTGAGGCAACAACGCTACTAATTAACTTAAAGTTAATACAAGTTTCACATCTACATGCATTTATGAATAAGTATGAAACTCTGTCGGACATTAAGAATACATTGTAATCCTCAATGCCCTACCAGAAAGTCAAAAATTTTTTTAAGAGCCAAGACAGAAAAAAGGCATCAGTGACAGTCTTGAAAGGTATGTCTTGTGCAGAGTTTCTGAAAACATCTATAGTGTAAAATATGCTGTAAAAAATAATTTACACAAGTTTCTTTTTTGAAGTACTACTCTCTCCCACACGACTCAAATAAGAACTTAGCAAACCCCTATACACCCCTCCTCACACACAAATATATTTGTTGAATGTACTATACTACAAATAGACTTAAGACAGTAAGGGCATGGCATACTGATCTAAAGAAATCCTAGTCCCACTATACTCAGCCCTCATTAGACCAATAATGGAATGGAATGCACTCTTTGGTATATACATAACCAGGCATTTGTAACAGCTGGAGTAACCACAGAGGTTCCTCACTAAAATAATATGGGGTGTTAATAAAATGTCCTATGCAGACTGTCTCAAACACTGCCCTGGTACTAGTCTCCTACAGATTAGTGAGGGGCAATCTATGCCTAATCTACAAGGCATTGTCTGATCCAGCCCTGATGCATCTGCTACACATTTCAAAAACTAACAGCTCAAGAATTACCTAAACTATGTCTGTGACAAACAAAAGATGTTGGAGAACAGGTACGCATCTCAGATTTCCCTCTCTCTAGCACAGACTCCCAAATTATACTGTCCCTTAAAGATAGGAGCAGCTTATACATGCTCTCAGTCACAGACTTGTACCAAAACCATTCTAGTCCTTGGGTATTAATGACTGGGAAGACTGGAACATGAATGGGTAGGCTTAAAGCTCTAGGGCAGTAAGCCTAGTAACCACCTAGGATCTTATGGCTGAAAACTATCCCTGAAGCTCACCCACCTATCAGGTCAAAAATAAAAGTAAATCTCTGCTGTTAATGATCATAGGAAGAGACGCACCATGACTTCACTTGATCAGCAACTTCCGCAGACAGAAACAAGATTTCTATCATACTGATAACCCTGACAAAGCCAAAGGCTGAAACTTTGAAACTGATTTGTGGGGTGCACTGGACTACTGAATACAGTAGTTACATTGTTCACTGCTTGTGTTGGTTCACAGGAGATTACTAGGCTAACAGTTCAAGAGCCCTTACAAGTCTAGTCGTTATTACCAAGATTTTACCAAATTTTTGATCCCTAAGGGATAGAGGTTGGCTTAGGTTTGTGCCTACGCCTTCCATTATTTTAAAAACTGCCTTGTCCATTTTCTTGTTTGGTCTGTAGGCCCCTGGCCTTGGGGTTGTAAAACTTGTTTTTCTGATTCTATACAAACAAGCCCAGTGTTTACATGGGTGTGTGCTCAGTTCCTCAAAGCTGCTCTTGGTTTGGCAACTTTGCCAGAGAATTACAGAGAATGTGCTGCATTCTAAAACCATCCACTGCTAAAAGAACGAAAATAAATATGTTGCTGCTATTTCATAAGAATCCTATATTTGTTATATTTCTCACACTTTAGTATTAAAGATGAACTGTTTCCACTGTTGCTGTAGTACTTAATTACATTGTGTCTGCTAGTTTTATAGGATTGCAAGTAAACCACACGAGCTCTAAAACCAGTCTTTTTACACCAAGATGGTTTTCTGGATATACTCCTGCGGCAGAATTGCACTACAGCAAACCTATTCGAGTTGGGGGCTCTGTAGGCTTTGAAGTTGTAAAACTTGTTTTTCTAATTCTATACAAGCCCAGTGTTTGTACTAGGACTCCAACTCTGCACAGCACTGGTTAGCTGTGCCCTGTACAGATGCAAACACTTCCAAATTAAAATTTCCTTTAAAATAACTACCTCTGAAACCTTCCCCAGTCCCCCTGCTGCTCTAAGAGCTTCTAAGCTGAACACAGAGTAGCAGAATCTTGTTGGTTAGATGCAGTTCACACTAAGTATAGCACTCACTCTTTGCACCTGTGCTATCATCCCAGACCAGTCAAATCTACCTACTCTTCACGCAGTTTAAAACCATAGTAAAAACATGAAACCATGGATAGGCACTTTCCTACTATCTTTGTGGCAATCTGGTGGACATTGGCATCGTGAGGCAATGCAACAGCTGTCTCATGTATACGGATAACCAATTAATCCTAAACAAACTAGCATGCGAGAGATGTAGTTACACTATGAAAATTGAGACAACTCCTACATAATGACAGATGAAATTACAGATTGCCAGCACATGCACGCCATTTCCCTCACTAAATACGGTCTTAACACAAACCCACATATGTGGAGGTACTCACAGGTAACTTACCAAATCCTCAGAGGCCTCAAGTATGCTGCCTTTAGAAAGCACCTGCAAACAAAACCAAGTAAACACCAACCATTACACAAAAATACAGTGTCTCTGCAAGCAAGCCACTAAGCCAAAATCCCACACATTCAAACATCTTGGTCATAGAAGACTCCATTGTGAAACATACAGACATCCCCCAACAGGTTGGCTAAAGATAGGGTTACAGTTAGTTGCCTGTCAGGGACAATGATTTGCCAGACCATGCAGGTGGTGAGTTCATTGAAACACAAGTACCAGTATGACAATGTCACAGTCCATGTGGGTGTGAATGACCAGAGAGGTACCTCCCTGGAATACATGGAGACACATGACGGAGCTCTCAGACTATACAACTCAGGTGGGTATGAGCCTCACATTGAGCAGCATTCCACTCACCAAGAATTACACTACAAACAGAAAATTATTGACTTCAATAACGGCTTGGTTACAGATATTCCAAACGGATCCAGTATTTGTCTGCCTGGGATGATATGATCAACAGACCAAAATGCTTCGTCAGATATGGTCTGCACCCGTCACCAGTAAGCTTCTGAATACCAGCCAAAGCATTAGCCTCCTCCATAGCGACTTTTGTAGGCAGTGCCAAACCAACAAATTCTTTTAAAACCAAGCTGAGGGTACTACTGCTCAATGTTAGGATTCAAACGGCACTTTCTGGAAGCTCTCCTCATCCTGGAGAATGCTGATGTCTGTGCAGTTACAGAGACATGGTTCAAAGATGTAGAAAGCAACCTCACGGTGAAAGGCTACAATGTCTATTACACTAAGACCACCCTGTGAACAGGAAAAAACAAAAGGAAAAGATGTTTCCATTCACATAAAAATATCACCAAGAATGGTCAAGCACCATGACTTGCTTGAGCTCCTCTGTGTCCAGCTGACTACTGGCAAAATACCCCACCATATCATCACTAGCTACAGGTCCCCCAACCATGAAAACCATTCCGCATACCTTAATGTACTAGAATCAGGTACCATTCCGCACAACACACTATTCACTGGTGATTTTAACTACCCCTCCATAAACTGAGAAAGATTCACTACCACTAACATGCAGGCGCAGAGATTTCTCAATTTTGTCAATGCAAATGCAGTGAAACAGCTGGTCTGCACTCCCACTAGGGGCTCACATATCCTTGCCATAAAATTTACAAACAAGGAGGAACATTGTCCTACCACCCCCTCCCCCCAGCATAATATCCTCCTTGGTAAAATCTGATCACAAGTCTCCTTTGAAACAAATGTAATGGTAGAACACCTGTCAAACCCTAAAGAATTTTCCAAGGCAAATTATCTTCTATTAAGTGATAGCATAGGTAATTTTAAAGCTTCCCCTAACCCTGTCATTAGAGGTTGATGCAGAAACGTACACAAATTACCTGTACAGCCACAAACTGCACAGAAACAGCAGTACCTGACCGAACTAAACCCAGGTCTAGCCAACAAAACAAGTCATCGTAGTGGACACCTCAGAAATAGAGCCTAAATAGAAGGAAGAAATTCTTGCATAGAATTGGGAGGGTGCACAAGAGAAAAAAATCCTTAATTTAGTCTCAACAGGCAAATCAGGTAACTAGTCAAATCTTCAAAAGCTAAACAAGAGACTAAAATAACCTTGCAAGCAAAGGACAACCACAAAGCATTTTTTTAGTTATGCCTGAAATCTTAAGGGAAGCATTCAATGTGCTTGAGCTAGGGGGTAGATGGCACTACCTATACTCAGCCAAAGAAATTACAAACCTGCTGGCTGGTAAGTTCAGGTCAGGTACTGCTGTTTCTATGCAGTTACGTGGCTGTACCTCTTATCACACTACCTGAAACACCCCCTACCATTCCTTTGCCTGTTATCACAAAAGAACAGATAGTCACTATACTCACTAAAGCTAGAAACACAGCATCAATAGGCCATGATGGAATCCCAGTGTACCCATTATATAGCTTGAAACATGACCTAGCAAATCCAATCGGATCACTAGTCAACTGGAACCTCCAGACAGGCTTTGTCCCAGTACAGTGAAGGACAGAAACAGTCATCCCTCTATACCAGGGGGATCAATGGACCCAGGAAACTACCAACCGATAAGTCTGACTATCCTTTCCATAGCCTTGCATGTGAGGCTAATCACGGACCGGATTACAAACACAGGCAAGCTCCAGACTCTAGACGCAACCCAGTTTGGCTTTGTCAGGGGCAGGTCCTGCCTGTTCAGTCTGGTAGACATTGAGAAGGTCACCAAGGCCATGGATGAGGGTAGGTCAGTGTATACCACTTACCTTGATGTGGTAAGGCATTTTATCACAGTACCTCACTTTGGTATTGTAGATAAACTAACACTGGGCACAAACCTCTGTCAACAGATGTATAGCCCAATGGCTCAAAGATAGATTTCCCCACTGTAACATGTCCTAAGAAAAAGTTAAAAAGTTGACAGTCGGCAACAGCAGGCAGTGAGTGTTTACCAAAAAAATACACTAAAAAGAATTGAGTGTTTTTGTCCATCCACTTGGATTTCTTTAGAACTATTAGAGTGGGGGAATCCACATCCAGCAAGAGACTTGTCACCAGTAGATTACCACAGGACTCAGTGCTTGACCCCCTTGTTTGGATACACTTCTCAGATGTCAAGGCGAATGTAGACGGCCTTTGGCTAATTAAGTCTGCAGATAACTGCAAGTTAGGGGCAATCGGCGACTCCCAAACTATGCTGATATCTTACAGAAAGGACTAATGCAAGCTAATGACTGGTGTCAGAGCCATGGCCTCAGACAGAATGCAAATAATTGCATAACACCACCCTTTGGAAAATCAAATACTCCTGCAAATTACAACATTGCCCGCATCCCACTGAGAGTGGACTCAGTGGTGACAGATATGGGTAATCATAGTAACCTGAACTATGACCTTGTGTCCACAGTGGTGAGGAATCCTATATGGCTCACCTTACAAGTAAGGGTATGGTGTTTAGATCCAAGGATTTCATAGTACCACTGCACTCAGACCAGTAACAGAGTATGATGCACCCTTTGGCATGTACCTTGCTAGGTGCCTGAAACAGTTGGAGGGTATACAGAAGTTTCTCACCAAACAATACAGGATATAACCAACATGTCATATGCTGACCAATTAAAAGGCTTTTTACTGTACTCTGTTTCCTACCACTTATTGTGGGGTGATCTAAGCATGACCTACAAAGCAGTCTCTGACCCAGCCCTGATGAAAATGTTGCATATTCGCAAAGCAATGTGTATGAGGGTTACCCAGTCCAAGGACCTAAACTTGATCTCTGATGTGAAGTGATGATGCTCGAGACACAGACACTTGTCCCAGGGATTGCACCTACTTTGTATTGACATGAAGTAGAGCTCTCCCCTGACCATCTTAAAGCACAATCTGGACCAATGGATGTGAAATTGCAAATTCACTCTTCGGGCTGCACACATGCCCTTTATGGACAGAAGCACTCTAAAAATTGTCAAAACCCCACTTGCTGACCCTTATCTTTCCACTACGGATACAAAATTGGGTAAAATCTAGGTAAAACTGGCTAGGCTTATAAGGGCTCTTGAGCCACAAGCCTAGTAAACTACGAACTGATAAGGGATATGAACCCCGCCCTAGGAGTGAACCTACAATTCCCCAGCCATAGACTCAAACTGCGTTTTGAAAAGGGTCAGGGAAGGACTCTCCTTTATGTAAACAGGAAGCCTGTCCACAATGAGTAATCTCCAAGACACACATCTATCTCTTCAGTTAAGTTTTATTTGTATGACTGGGATAGTCCGACTGGATATATGCCCATTTTCAGTGGAGGCCCAGGGAGAAAAGCTCCACATACCAAAAAGGAGACAGTACATAGAGTGATAAACTCAGGCAGACAGGTTTAGAAAAATATTGACAAAGAATACAGACAGATAACACACACAATGTGCAGACTTGCATCTGATGGGCAAAGACGTACCAGAAAATGTGAACATAGAATACAATCAGATCTCATAATTCACAATGCTCAGACATTCAAATGCTATGAGGTATAGATACTTGGCTAAACAGCAGGTTGGGTAGCAAGACACGTATTAGTGAAGTTGTTAGTCAGGTTTAGAACAAGAGCACAGCCAAAGAGATGTGAGGTATTTTTTGAGTTCTCTTTTAAAGAGGGGTAGTGATGTTTCCTGGGTAACAATAAGTAGGGAGTAGATTCCAGATTTTACTGGTTGAGTTGGCAAATACAGCATCGCCTGCAGAGTTGTTGGACTTTTTGGGATCTTACAAATGTGTACCTTGTAGGTTAGGCATAGATAATCTCTGTAGGAGACAGGGTAAAGGGATAGGGCTTTTAGTTTATCTGCATAGGACATGCACTTGATTACTGGTCTGATGAGGGCTGAAAATAAGTTGGTACTAAGCTAGCTGCCCTAGTAGGCCATATAAAGCCTAGCCAACCCGCCCCCCCCAAAAGTTGAGAATCAAGCCTGTATCTTGTGTCTGATTTAACACATTAATAATTGTGCCAAACCAAGTATGCATATGTATGGGTAATTTATATTATGTGTGTGTATTATACACATACATACAGTGTGTGTATGTATATGTAATTTATATTATGTGTGTGTATTGTACACATACATTTAGTGTGTGTGTGGAGGGGGGAGTTACGTTATTACATGTGATAGAGCACAGACTGTCAGACTCATCAGCAGCACTGTCTGGTTAAGTAACATGCTCATACTCGTACAGTAGGCAAATGGAGGCAGACTGAATCAAACCCTGGACCACGGGAACAGTCTCCAATAGCTCATGGCCAGGTTGAGTTAATGATACATTAGGTCCAGGGTTACATCAAGTGCCACCTGAAGGCAGTTTATTTACTGGAATTTGTTGTTGCTTCTTTCGGCTTTTCCCGGTTAGGAGTTGCCACAGCGGAACTCCGGTTCGCTAATGATTGGCAGTTGATTTTTGCGTGCCGAGTTACCAGCCCTGATGCACAACCTTCAAAGAAAGTACATCCATTCACGCATGTCTCCACTCTGAAGACACTCTAGCTGAGAATCGAACCAGACAGCGTCTTACTGTGCAGAGGCAATGCTACAGCAGCAGCAGCACCACCGCGGATCTCAGAGAAAAATGTTGTTGCATCTTTCAGCTTTTCCCGGTTAGGGGTCGCCACAGCAGAAATCAAGTCCGCTAATGATTGGCAGTAGATTTTTATGTACCGACTTGCCAGGCCTGACGCACAACCTTCAACAGAGGTACGCCCATTCACGCATGTCTCCACACAAGACGCTTTAGCTGAGAATCGAACAGGACATCTTACTGTGAGGCGACAACGCTACCGCAGCACCACCACCACAAAAATAATTTGAAAATTTGAGGGGAAGACTGTTCTTACTTTTATAGTAGTGCAGCATGCAAACTGAACTAGACAATTATATAAAGAGTTGAACAAATGGTTGACTTGTGACCAAGAGAAAACAAAAGTGAACTGCTCAGGAACAGCAGCAGATGTTGGGTATAATGCAAAATTACCTGCTTATGAATGGGAAGTAAAAAAAACTGAAAGGAAAAATTTGAAGTAAAAATGTATTTGTACTGAGTATCATGTTGCAGATTAAGACATTAGAGGTGATAAACAGTTAATTGGCAGCAAATATATATTTTCTCTAATATGATTTAATGAGTATTATAAGCAAATAAGTATTGCAATTTTAATAAATCAGAATACTTGACAGAAAAAAAATTAAGTTTTATTCATAGTTTTTTTTTAATGCAAACAGTTAATATTAAAAGTATAAAATTTTGTAAGGCAAAGGCATCAGAAATAATCTCACAGATGATACTGCTGCTGTGGAACAGATTTCCTATTCAGATAAAACAAAGTTCGCCCCTGTTAATATTTAAGCATAACTTACATCTATGGATGGGAAAAAATAATTACCCACGACTGCCCCTGTACTATTTATTAACAGTGGCAGCTCCTAAATGCTTTATTCCCATGCATGGACCCCCTTAAATTATCTACTGTATAACCCCAGCTATTCTCATTAGGGGCAATAAAATATATAATCATCCATTGGATGGGTAGGGCCAGTCTATGACCAAATGGAGCAGGCTATTTTGAGCACGAAAACAAACTGGCCAAGCTTAAAATGGCCTGAAAGGGCAGGTAACCTAGCCAATGAACCTATGTAATATACAAAAAACTATATTTACTGAAATCCAGTGCAGTAACTGATAACGGGAGTGCTCATTTACACCATGGATCCCCTTACAGACAGCACTCAATGTAGAGATCAATGGTGCATTCAAATTAGGAGGTATGCATATGGAATGGAGAGAAGCATTCATTCCATATAATTGTTTACTGAATTAAGTGCAAGGAAGGTGCTGGTTTGTATAAACAGCTAATATGAGAAATGCTCACATATCCAGTGTATTTCCTATAAAAAGACAGGAAAGAAAAGAAAAAAGAGCAATGTGTACTGGATAAAATGATCATGCAAGATGGAAGCAGCCAGTGAAGCTGACTTAAATTCACTTTTGTAATAAACAATTAGGAAAATTGAAGTATCACAGCGATGTCTTCAATAATTTAAAATAAAATTAAAGTAGTATTGTTCCGGAATAGAAAAACTCAAATTAATGAAGAGAAAGAACACAGATATAATAACCCTAATGTGATACTAGCAAAACAAAAAAAAATCTACCTGAAACTTCATGTATCCAAGCATTAGCAAGTATTCAATATAAGGTAGCAATATGTTACTAAACAGACAACACAAATGGTGTCTGGTGCAAATCAATCAGCATATTCATGTACAAATTGAGCAAAACTAGTAAAAAAAATACATGTACAAGTCCATCCATTTTCTGATAAAGAATAGTTGTGTAAAATCTTACCATAACCATAGATGTCCCTCTCTTCCAAACCCTTGGATTTTCCTCTCTTGCTACTTGAACGTCTGGCCAATATACAAAAGCTTCTAGTCACTGCAGAGTACTTGGGGATGTCTGACGTTGGGTAAGGTAATATGGGCCATAAAAAGTGACGTCTGCACATACCAGACCCCAGTCTCTGGACAACTGTACAAGTCCAGTGCCATGCAAGAAGGAACAGTTTAATGAAAAAAGGGGGAAGGAGGGAGGGAAGGAATACTGCAACATGGAAGAGAAGGACATCTATGGTTATGGTAATTTTTTACACAACTATTCCATGTCCTATTCTCATGCTGCAGTATTCCAAACCCTTGGGTGAGTGCTAAAGCTCAAAGGGAAGAAGAGGGTGGAGGCTTGGAACTATTTTCTAGGAATCTATGAAGGATTGCCCTGGAAAATCCAGCCCTGGATTTGGAAATGTGATCCAATCCATAATGCTTAGTAAAGATGTGGACAGAGGTCCATGGAGCTGCCTCTCTAAAGAAAGCCCCAAATGATGCCATAGCCCTAATGGAGTGTGCTTTAATCTTAAGATTCTAAGGCTTTTCCATGGTATGTATAACAGAAAGTGCCCCCGAAATCCAGGCAGAAATGGTCTGCTTTGTCAATGCTTTCTCCAGAGCTCTGGGGTGAAGAGAGACAAACAACTGGTCTGTGTTCCTGATAGACCTTTTCTTGATAAGTAAGACCTATGTTGTCTGTGCACATCAAGGGAGTGTAAGAATCTCTCACTGTCATTCTGAGGAGGTGGAAAGAAGGTAAACAGCTTGGTTTAAGGATAACTAATTTACTTTGGGCATGAAGGAAGGGTTGGGTCCTAAGAGTTACCTTGCCCTTGTGGAAGGTGAAGAAAGGTGGAATAGCCATGACGGCCTGTACCTCTGACATTCTCCTGGCAGATGTCAAGGCTACCAGAGTACTGTTTTCCAAGTGCAATATTTTAGAGACACCTCAGAAGCTGGTTCAAAAGGGGCCACCATGAGCTTCTCTAAAACATAATTTAGGTCCCATGGGGGTGGGACAAGTTGCCATGGCAGCCCTGAGATGCAGCACTCCCTTTAGGAATAACCTTGCAAGTGACAAAGATGATAAAGGGGGGTCCAGAGGAAGACAAGCTGAAATAGCAGCAAGGTGGACTTTAACAGAGTAGTACACCAACCCTGTCTGCAGGAGTTCACACACGTATGACAGCACCAGGGGAACAACCCTGAAAAGGGTCCAACTGTCTTTAGACACCATATGGAGACTCTTTTCCATTTAGACAAATAAGATCTCCTGGCCTCCTACGGACTGTCAGCACATCCTCATTGTAAAGGTATATGTAAGGAATCAGAATTCAATCACCCATAGAGTAAGGTTCAGAGATTGTAGAGGTGGGATGAATTAGTGATCCCTTGTCCTTTGTGAGAAAGGTCCACTCTGAGATAACTTGTGGTGATTATCCCTGGCTAAATCAGGAGAGGGAACCAATGCTGTCTTGGCTAAAAGGGAGTCACCAACAATATTTTTGGTTTGTCCTGCTGAATTTTCAGTAGGACTTTCTGAAGAGGTGGGAAAGGGGGGAATGCATACAGAAACATCTCTTCCAAGAGATTGAGAAGGCGTTCATTGCCCTTGCCAAAGGACTGGGTTACTTGGGGCAAATGATGGAAGTTGTCTGTTCAGAGGGGAGGCAAACAGATCTACCTGAAGTGTACCCCATTTGTCGACTATGTCCAAGAACATGATACTCAGTACAAATACATTTTACTTCAAATTTTTCCTTTCAGTATTTTTTTTACTTCCCATTCATAAGCAGGTCACTTTGCATTATACACATCTGCTACTGTTCCTGAGCAGTTCACTTTTGTTTTCTCTTGGTCACATAAGTCAACCATGCTCAAGATGTCTGCCTGGGTGTTCTGCTCGGAAGGGATGTACACTGCATGCAGAGTGAATACATTGTGGTCAGCTCCAACACTTGGAGAGCTGGTCTGCATAGCAAATAGAATTTGGTTTCCCCCCTATTTGTTCACATACCACAGAACCGTAGTGTTGTCTCTGAACAATTTTAGGGGCCCTGCTTCAGCATATGTTGGAAAGCCTTCAGGGCCAGAAGAATTGCTCTCATCGCTCTGATACTCATATGTTCCTGTCTGATGCAGCCTGATCAAGTGCCCTGGACTCTTAAGAACCCACAGCCGCTCCCCATCCCAGATCTGAGTCATTGGTTTACATCTCCTGCACTGGTAAGGTAGCCTGTAAAGGGAGTCCCGGGTTGGAGGTCACTTGATTCAACCACCAGAGAATATGTTTCTTGAGACAAGGTAGGAAGGGGATTTTGTACTCTCTGTGCTGAGTGTGCTGTGTCCATATAGACCTTAGGTACCATTGTAACTTTCACATGTGGAGCCTTGCCAATGGCAACATAGGAATAGTCGATCCCATATGACCTACAAGTCTGAGGTACTGCCCGGCAGTCAAGACTGACTTCAAGGAGAGACAGCAGGTACTACACCTTAAGTTTTCCACCTTCTGAGGTGGCAGAAAGGCCCTCATGACATCGAACGTTGTTCTGCTTCCCAGGAAAATTTGGTCCCAAGAGGGGCTCAGGTTGGACTTGGGGTAGTTCATCTTTAAACCCAGTACTGGACTGAGATTACTATTTGTAGATGGTGTAGCAAAGATTTTGAACAGTCTGCCTTAATCAGAAGGTTGTCCAGGTAAGGGAACATTTAATTCCCTTGAGTCCTGCAGAAGGCAATCACTGTTGCCAAGCACTTGAAGACCCTTGGCGCTGTAGAAAGTCCAAAGGGCAAGGCAAAGAACTGAAAATGTGAGGAGCCCACAGAGAAGCATAGGAATAGCCTGTAATTGGGCCTTATGGGGATGTGCAGAAAAGCATCCTTTATGTCCAAGATGGCTAGGGATCCTTGAGGTAAAACAACGGAAAGGTCTGCAGAGTGAGCTTTCAAAAGGTAGGTAACGTGCAAGAAAAAGGACTGAGGTGGGAAAGATCTAGGATTGATCTCCAGGGACCATCTTTTTTGGGACTAGAAGAGTCTAGAATAGAAACTGCTCCCCTTTTCTCTCACAGGGGCAGACTGAACTGTTCCTTGGGCAATAAGGCTGTCTAACTGGCTGAAAAAGGGGAAGTTGCTCTTTGGGTAGCTGTGGAATACCCCTCAAGGAAGGTGTTGTGATCTAGGTCATGAAAACTTTTCTATGATGCATAAGGCTCACCTGCCTGAGGTAATGATTTTCCAAACAGGAACACAGTGAGAGTCTTAGGGAAAGGGGGGTGGAATTGAGAGGTTTGATTCCACCTGCCCTCTCCTGAAACTGAGGCTTCTAGGCCGGAGGCTGTGCAGGCCTGGAAGGGGTCTGTTACCTCCTAGTGCTCTGCCTCTGGAAGGAGGATGAGGAGCTGAAGGTTTCCTTATAAACTGAGTTTGAGGAGTAATTCTCATGGAAGTTGGGCATAGAAGAAACAAACAGGTGCTTTAGGTCTTGTAACTCCTTTCCCTTCTGTTGTAAAGTATTCAACACCACCTTTGTCCCAAACAGGGCATAGTTACGCAGAGGCACATCCAATAGTTTTTCCCGAATACCAGGAAAGGGCTGTAATAGTACCCAGAATATCTTCTCAGGACTGAGGCAGATGCAGCAGATCTAGCAGAGGCTTCAGCTGCATCGTAGCTGCACCTAATGGAATGCCTAGAGACCTAAGACAATGACATAAGGCTGGATATCTGTGCCTTGGCAGGAGTGTCTGGGATCTCAGTCAAAAGCTTAGTGGCTTGTCCTAAAAGTGATGGGGCTTATTTAGACATACAAGTTTCATAGTTTATTCCCCTGAATAACGGGGTAGCTGAGGTATGAACCTTTTTTCCAAGGTGCTCCATGGCCTTGCACTCTATCTGTAGGGAGAACTGAGGTGGATGGAAGGAGTTTTGAGGGCTTTATCAGCTGAAAATGATATGGTGCCAGGGTCTGGTATAGGGCATTTGATAAGAAATGTGGCCCCCTCATGGACCTTGTAGAATCTGTCAAGCCTATGAGGGGGCAGGGGACTGTGAATCAGAATTCACAGAGGCTGCATTAAAAGCATCCAGAACAGCTGGAAAAAACTGGAGGTAGAGCTGAGGGAGCTGGAATGTCCACTTTTAGAAGCTCATAGTATCTTTTCTGAACTTCTGTCATCTCAGTGGAACCCCACTTAAAGAACTCCCTCATCCTGAAAATGGTCTCCCCAAAGGCGAGATCCTCACCTGGAGAATCTGTCGCAGCAGAATCTTCCTCTGGGGAGACATAACCAAGAGAAGATGGTAACTGGGAGACATATGACACAGAAACCTTTAAAGAGGAGTCAGGAGTCTGAAAAGCTTCAGGTAGACAAATATCTGGAGCCTGAGACCTACAGCCCATTAATGGGGGAGCCACTGGGGGGGGGCATGGCAGGCCTAAGAGTCATAAAAGCATTGAAGTGGTTGGCTCTATACAAGAGAAGAAACATGCACTTTGTTTTCTTTTCAAGGAAGGCCTAGAGGGCGTAGGGGCCAAGATAGGCTTAGGCACACTAGCATGTTCAGTGGTTTAAGGACCCGTCCAGGTGGCTGGTTCAAGCTGAGGTTGCCCCTCAGCATAGGTACCTGATGTCTGATACCTCCAAGGACATGTCTTCTGCTCTGGATTCTGTGGCTTCCCCCAATGGTACCCGCTGAACCCATATCGGCAGAGACCGAACATTCCTACAGCCTAACGTTGCCACAGGAGGGCCCTTGGGTGGAGGACATGCAGTAAAAGATTCAGGCATAGCAACTTTGGGTTTTTTGTTAAGTGGCTTGAAGGGCTGACTGGACAACCCCTCCACAGCTAAAGCTAAGCTCTTAAGGTCCTGATTTTCTAAAATAGTCAGCGCATGCAAATGACTGTGCAAGGCTTTAGAGAGTCTAAGGCCTGACAGAAGGAGCAGGACTTATGGTTGTGCACAGACCCTAAGCAGAAGAGGCAATGTTCACGGGCGTCCTTATGGTGGATCTGACAACTGCACCTACACTTTCCCTTCCTGGATGACATGAACCTAAACAGGCATGCAGTGACCCAAAACAAAACGTCTGCAGTGGGGTACTTATCTTTGAAAAGATGAGATGGGAGAGGTATGGCAGGAACAGCTGGTGTTCTACTAGAGGCAGAGAAGTTCTGAAGTCTGGTACATGCAGACATTACTTTTATGGCCCACTTTTCCTTGGCCAACATCAGATGTCCCACATACCCTGCAGTGACTAGAAGCTTTTGTATACTGGCCGGATGTTCAGGTAGCAAGAGAGGAAACCCAAGGTTTGGAATACTGCAACATGAAAACAGATGCAAATCATGCTTTATCTTTTACAGGGTAGCTGGGACACTGGAGTCTATCCTAGTAACCCATGGCTACAAAGTTTGAAACCTCATCCTGGAAAAGTTACCAGTCTATCACAGAGCACATGCATGTACACACACCTGTGCACAGATGTGAACATCTAAACCAATGCGGATGAAGGTAGGACAAAGTGTGCAGTAAAGCAATTTATAACAATATAAAGTATACATTACACTACAGATCAAGTAGGCAGTCCGCACTCCTGTATGGAGATCACTGGAGATTTCAGAACAGCAGCTGAGCAAACAAATTAGTGACTCATGTATTAGATGTTTGTACAAAAAGGTATGGTGAAAGGCTCAGACATGGAATGGTTTCCACTGTGGACCAACTAGGGAGTCAGCAGCCCTGTACAGGGATCTTACGAGTATTCAAACCATCAGCACTGCAAATGGAAGGGATCAATGTATTCTTCCTGCAGATGTTTGCTCAGTTAAATGTGTGCAAGATAGTGATTATAAAAATTGGTAAGGTGGAAAGGCTCACATAGTAATGTACTTTTATTGAGACTTTACTGGACTTCTTAAATGCCCATATCGGGCAGTGACACACAAGATTAAGCATCTGAGTGGGGTTTTATTGTCTCTTAGAAATTTCTAGCACAGAAGCTCTCTTCAATTTAAATGGATATCACACAACAATCTTCACTGTTTTTGCAGTCTACGATGGTCCAAAATTTCAAAGTGTTCATCTTCTCACCACATATTACTAATAGCTTTTCAGTTCTAAATCTTGTGCATTGTGCAATACTAACCAATCCCCACTTTAAAAACCTCCACTGGAAGATGTCAAATCTTTCTGTAAATGTTTCTAGATCTACTGAATATTTCTGATCTTTTATAGAGAGGGAAAAAGAGTACAGTTTTGTACCTACCATAAATGTAGATGTCTGATAGGTATGCATCTGCAGTCATCACATATGGGTTTGTCCTGCCTCAGGCAGCCCTTTGGTCGTCCGGATTCCAAAGTCTGGGTCCGGCGTCGGCTGATGTCGCCCTTTCCCAGACGTCAGAGCGCCTGGGGTATAAAAGCGTCAGCCGACGCCATCTTCCTCAGTGTTTCTTGAACCAGATGCCAGGTGCCCTCAAAGGAAGGCTAAATTTGGAGAAATGCAATAAATTCCAAACATGCACAGAAATATATATATATATATATATATATATATATATATACACACACACATATATATATATATATATATATATATATAAATAAAACAAATACACCATAATAGATAACCCCAGCTAGCTATGAGAGGGAAAAGTACCCAATAAATACCAAAGAAGGGAAGGAGGAAGGGTAAACCTGACTGCAGATGCATACCTATCGGACATCTACATTTATGGTAGGTACAAAACTGTACTATGTCCTTCAAGGATGCATCTGCAGTCATCACATATGGGTAGAATACCATAGCCAATCTGGGGGTGGAGGATCTATGTAAAGGATGGTGTAGCTAAAATGCCCTGCAGGACTGCCGTAGCAAAGCCTGCTCTGGATCTGGAATATAAAGGTAAATTGTAATGCTTGGAAAATGTATGCACGGAGCTCCATGTAGCAGCCTCTAAAATGTCCTTGGTAGCCACCCCTCTTAAGAAGGCTGTGGAGGTGGCTGTGGCTCTGGAGGAATGAGGTCCAATGTTAGCTGGCACAGTTTTTCCATGAAAGGAATAACAAAAACGAATGCAATTCCCTATCCATTTTGAAATTGTCTGTTTGGAAACTGCTTTCCCTTGTGCACCAGCAGCATATGCTACCAACAGCTGGTCAGTTTTTCTGTAGCTTTTAGTTCTGTCCAAGTAGTAGCACAACTGTCTGTGTATGTCCAGGGTGTGCAGAAGTTTCTCCCCTTTGTTTTGTGGATTTGGAAAGAAGGTAGGCAGGTGAATAGCTTGGTTTAATGAGACCCTGGATACCACCTTTGGCATAAATGAAGTATTGGTTCTCAATGAGACTCTGTCCTGATGAAAAATAAGAAATGGCTGTACTGCCATGAGGGCCTGTAACTCAGATACTCTTCTTGCTGAGGTTATGGCCAGAAGGAAGGCGGTCTTCCAAGACAGGAACTGTAGTCCTGCAGATGCTGCTGGTTCAAAGGGAGGCAGAGTTTGCTTTTCCAACACGAAGTTAAGGTCCCAAGTAGGCACTGGAGGTTTCCTTGGAGGACAGATGTTTTTAATTCCTCTTAGAAACTGTCTTAGGAGAGGATGAGAAAAGTACAGTTTTGTACCTACCAGAAATGTAGATGTCCGATAGACATGCAACTGCAGTCATAACATGTGGGTTGTCCTGCCTCAGGCAGCCCTCGGTCGGCCAGATTCCAAAGTCTGGGTCCGACGTCGGCTGATGTCACATTTCTCTCCGACGTCAGAGCGGCTGGAGTACATAAGCATCAGCCGACGCCATTTTCTTCAGTGTTTCTTGCCCCAGATGCCAGGTGCCCTCCAAGGAAGGCTGTAATCAAACTGGAAGACAAAAACAGGATTCCAAACAAATAAATGAGCAATAAAACAAATACACCATAACAGATATCCCCAGCTAAGAGACAGGGATAGGAGTGGACCCTAGGCAAAGAGGGGTATGGAGGGTGGGAAAATCCGACTGCAGTTGCATGTCTATCGGACATCTACATTTATGTCCTTCAAGAATGCAACTGCAGTCATAACATGTGGGTAGAAAACCAAAGCTTAGCTGGGGGAGGAGGAATGCTCTAGGAAAAAGATGGTGTGGCAATCGGACCCTGCAGGACTGCTGAAGCAAAGCCTGCTCTGGATCTGGAGTATAGAGGGAGATTGTAGTGTTTGGAGAATGTATGCACTGAGCTCCATGTAGCAGCTTCTAGAATGTCCTTAGTAAACACCCCTCTTAAGAATGCTGTAGAGGTGGCTGTAGCTCTGGTGGAATGTGGTCTGACATTGGCTGGAACAGTCTTTCCATGAAAGGAATAACAGAATCTGATGCAATGTCCAATCCATTTTGAAATAGTCTGTTTTGAAATTGCTTTTCCTTGGACTGCAGGGGCGTAAGCTACAAAAGGTTGTTTAGACTTCCTACTGGCCTTGGTTCTGTCCAGGTAGTAATGAAGTTGTCTGTGCATGTCCAAGGTATGCAACAGTCTTTCCCCCTTGTTCTCAGGATTGGGGAAGAAAGCAGGCAGATGAATGGCTTGATTTAGAGAAACCCTAGATACCACCTTTGGCATGAAAGTAGGGTTGGTCCTTAATGAAACCCTGTCTCTGTGGAAAATAATAAAGGGTGGTATTGCCATTAGGGCCTGTAGCTCCGAAACCCTTCTTGCTGATGTAAATGCCAACAGGAAAGCTGTCTTCCATGAGAGAAATTGCAAGTCAACTGAAGCTGCTGGCTCAAATGGAGGTAGAGTCAGTTTTTCTAGGACAAAATTGAGGTCCCAGGCTGGCACCGGGGCCTTTCTTGGTGGTTTAATGTTCTTGATTCCCCTGAGGAATTGCCTTAGTAAAGGATGTGAAAAAACAGGAGGATCAGTGTTGTATCTAGCTGAAATAGCAGATGCATGTATCTTTATGGAAGAATATGAGAGTCCGTTCAGTAACATATCTGCCAAATATTCCAAGATGAGTGGGATGTTCAACAATGATGCATCATGTCCCTTGCTGGTATTCCAAGTGCTGAATCTTTTCCACCCTGCTAAGTAAACCTTTCTGGTGGATGGTCTTCGAGCCTCTGTTAGTATCCGTTGAACTTCCTTGGAGAGAGATAGGCTGAATTCATTTATGGGATCTCCCAGGCTGTTAGCTGCAGTGTCTGTAGACTTGGATGCACTGTTTCGAAGTTGTGTTGAGTCAGAAGTAGAGGCCATTGGGGAAGGGCCCACCTCCTGGTGTGACATATGCTCCGTAGTAGTGGGTACCAGTGTTGTCTTGGCCAGTCTGGAGCTATTATGATTCCCTTGGGTCTCTCTGTTTTGATCTTTAGTAATACTGAGGTCATCATTGGCAGAGGTGGGAATGCATAGATTGTTAGGGAGTTCCAGTTGAATGAGAGGGCATCTGTTTTCCAAGCTTTTGGATGGTATGTCCTTGTGCAGAATTTTGGTAGAAGATGGTTGAGGTGAGAGGCAAATAGGTCCACTTCTGGCTTGCCCCATGTCGAAGTGAGTTGTCTGAAGGCCTTGGGATGTAACCTCCACTCGTGAGGATCTGTGAAATTCCTGCTTAGGCTGTCCGCCAACACATTGTCTTTTCCTGGGACAAACTGGGATTGTAACTGGATGTTTAGGCTCAGTGATTTCTCCCAAAGATGCATTGTCAGTCTGCAAAGGGGGTAAGAGTGGGTGCCCCCTTGCTTGTTTATGTACCACATCACAGTGGTGTTGTCTGTCCGTATCAGTAAATGGCCTTGCTGGAGTTGGTGTTGAAAAGCCTCGATGGCATGCATTACTGCCAGCATTTCCTTTTGGTTTATATGCAGATGCGTTTCCTTTGGCGACCATTGTCCTTGTATACACCTGCCTTCCATGAGTGACCCCCATCCAAGGTCTGAGGCGTCTGTGGTCATGGGCTGTGTTATCTGGTTTTCTGAATGACATACCTGTGTTTGCCTGGCTCACCGAGGCCCACCATAGGAATTCCTTTTGTAGGCATGGAATGAGCGGTATGATTGTCTCCAAGCTGTTGCTGTGCTGAGACCAAATGCTTTTTAGGTACCATTGAAGCTTTCTCATGTGTAGTCTTGCTAATGGAACCAGGAGAATGCAGGATGCCATGTAACCCAGGGCCTGTAGGAATCTCCTTGCAGTCATCTGGGTGAGTTGTGCTAAACCTTTGAAGTAATGAATTAACTTTTCTTGCTTGTCTTCTGTCAGGTAAGCCATCTGAGAGGCTGTGTCTAGTTTGGCTCCTAAGAAGATTATTTGCTGGGATGGCTGCAGTCTTCACTTTTGAAAGTTGACTGTGTATCCCAGAGCTTGAAGTAATCATATGACATAATCCAGGTTTTTTGTCAACATCAATTTGTCGTCCACTTGTTATGAGGCAGTCGTCCAGGTACAGGTAAATTTGTATCCCCTGGAGCCTGCAATGAGCAATTACTGAAGCCAGGCATTTTGTGAATACTCTGGGCACAGTAGATAAGCTAAATGGCAATGCTGAGAATTGATAATGCTCTGGCCCTGCAAGAAATCTGAGGTATCTTCTGCAGCTGTGTCTGATAAGGACATGCAGGTATGCCTCCTTGAGGTCCAGAGTAAATCAGCCAAGACCCCTTGCCCAGCATGGGAAGGAGTTGCTGTAAAGTCAGCATTTTGAACTTTGGTACTATGAGAAAGGTGTTTAATGCGGACAAGTCCAGTATTGGTCTCCATTGAGATTCTTTTCTTGGAACAAGGAACAGTCTTGAGTAAAGCCCCTGGTCTTGTTCTTGTTGTGGAACTCTTTCTATTGCTTTCATCAGAGTCAGCAGAGTGATTTGCTGGATAGCCTCTGCCCTCTGGTTTTGTGGTAGGTTTGGCATGCCTTGCTTTCTTGGTAAGGTATGAAAATGAAACCTGTACCTTCGGTCTACAATGTCCAAAATCCATTTGTCCTTTGTCAGTCTGTGCCAATTTTCTGCAAATAGAGATAATTTCCCGCCCAAGGGAGCTTCTATTTGTTCCCTGGTAGGCGGTAGTAGAGGAAAGTCATTGAGATTGTGGTTGTGGGGCAGGTGAAACCCCTGCATCACTTCTTTGGTTTCCTGGCTGCCATTGTCGTCCCCTGTAAGGGCCTCTGTATTGGCCTCTTCCTCGGCCACATCTGTTCTTAACCCCTTTGAAACTTTTCTGTATTAGGAAAGGACCAGTTTTTAGAAGGCCAATTCCTACTGAATCTGGGGGGTTGAACCTGGAGGAAATCTTTCACCGTCTGAACTGATTTTGCTTTTTCTTCGATGGTCTTTAACACATCCTTAGCATTTGCACCAAAAAGCTTGTTCTTTTCCAAAGGTGCATCCAGAAGTTTTGCTTTTACATGATCTGGTAGAGGTTGATCTTTTAACCAAGCATGTCTACAATGGCTGCCCCAGTCATAGCTGCCCTACATGAAGCTTCCAGTGCATCATATCCACACTGCAGGAAGTGATTGTTTACTTGCTGAGTGTTATGTACAGCTTCCTGCAAAGTCTTCCTGTCTAAAGGATCAGGAGTGGCTAACGTTTTTTGTAAATCTTCTAAAAGATAATCCTGATATTGTAACATATGAAAAAGGCAATTTAAAGCTCTCATAGATAGGGTAGTGGATGTGTAAACCTTTTTACCCCATCTCTCTAATGACCTAGCCTCCCTGTTGGAGGGCAATTTTTAGAGGTGGAGGCTGAAACTCCTTTAGGCCCCTGTGAAATAGTTCCCAAATCAGCGGAATGGGCCCTGAATAAATGGGAATGAGTTTCTGGGACCCTGCAATACCTGTCTGGCTTGGCTGGAGCAGGAGGAAGGGAATCAGGGGTAGCACTAGAGTCAGAATATAAATCACCCAGAACATCAAGTACAGGAGGAATAGCTAAGGGCCTGTGCTGGGGCTTCTTAAGGAAAGTCCTCAGGCGTTTCCTAGAATCAGAATATTCCTGACCCTGCCACTTGAAATGTTCCTCATGGTGTGCAGAACTTCCCCAAAAGAAATATCCTCAGGAGGGGAGGCCGAGGGGATTGAATCTTCTGCATCCGAGTCCTCATAGGTCTGGAAGAGCTCTTCCTGGCTATCAGAGTGGACAGAGCCCTCAGAATCCTCATCTGAAGGAATAGGTTCAGAGGGTTCAACCCTGGGCCTTTTATCAGAAGGGGGCTGGGATCCTCTCTCAGGATGGGCCTGTGTACCTCTAATCATGGAAATTAAATCAGCAGCCATGGACATAATTTGTGTCTCTGGAGTTGGCTGAGGTAAGGATTTAGAAGTAATATGCTTTGTTTTGCTGGCTGCCTTAGCCCTAGTGTAGGCCTTAATAGACATGGCCATAGGAGGCCTGGCAGCTCCACGTGCAGGAGTGACCTTGTCTACAGCAATGGTCTCGGTTTCAGTATCCGGAGGAAAATCGATAACTGGCGGAGTGATATCCGAGATCGGAGTCATCGGTAATGCAGTGTCTTTGGTTCGGAGCGGTGGAGAAACAGTCTCAGAGGGAACCGGAGCACTCGCGCTGGGTTTTGGCGTGGAGTCGGTGGTAGACGCGGGCAGAGGATGTCAGTCCCGGTCTTTTCGCTTTTTGGGAGTTTGCGATGTCGGCAGATCCGACGGCATGGTGTAAGCAAATTTATCGGCGAAAAAGTCTTCAGCGAACTCCGCCCGGCACCTGAGAGTGCGCTTGTTGAAGCGAGCACAGGCTACACAGGCAGAGACGTCGTGGTCTGGGCCCAGGCAAGGAAGACAGTAAGAGTGGAAATCCTTATGAGGTATTTGTTTACCACAAGCAAGACAATTGTTAACTTTTTCAGTTATTTCTGACATCAGCTGAAGCAAGAAAAGGTCCCCAACGGGGTACTTAGCTTTTTTGATGACTTCGGAATCGAAGAATACAGGAGCTGACCGACCGGCACTTGCGAACTGCTTCTGCTACCACGCGGCAAGAAAGACTGAAGAAAATGGCGTCGGCTGATGCTTATGTACTCTAGCCGCTCTGACGGAGAGAAATGCGGCATCAGCCGACGTCGGACCCAGACTTTGGAATCCGGCCGACCGAGGGCTGCCTGAGGCAGGACAACCCACATGTTATGACTGCAGTTGCATTCTTGAAGGACATAGACAGGTGGATCAGTATTGTACTCCGCTGAAATTGCTGAAGCATGAATTTTAATGGAAGAGTAAGACAGGCCATTGTGGAGCATTTCTGCCAAGTATTCCAGGATATGTGCCAAGTTCATCACTGTCGCATCTAGGCCCTTTGTAGTGCTCCAAGTGTGAAATCTTTTCCATTTTGCTGAATACGCCTTTCTTGTGGAAGGCCAGCGAGCTTCCATGATGATATCCTTCACTCTCTTGGATAGCTTATCCTGAGGAGTCAAGGTATTTTCCAGGCTGTTAGTTGCAAGGTTTTCAGGTTGGAATGCAGAGTTTTGTAATTGTGCTGTGTCAGGAGAAGTGGCCATTGAGGAAGAGGCCATGGTTTTGTGCATGACATGCTCTTTAACAGTGGGTACCAGTGCTGTCTTGGCCAGTCCGGAGCTATCAGAATCACTTTTGGCTGCTCTGTCTTGATCTTCAGTAAGACCTTGGTCATTAATGGAACAGGTGGAAATGCATACACTGTTAGAGTTCTCCAGCTGAAAGATAGGGCGTCCACTTTCCATGCTTGTGGGTGGTATGTCCTTGAGCAGAATTTCTTCAGCTGATGATTGTGGGGGGAGACAAAAAGATCTATGTCTGGCCTTCCCCATGATTGTGTTATCTGTAGGAAGATGTCTGGGTGCAGCATCCATGATATTTCTGCTTAAGCTGTCCACCAGTATATTGTCTTTTCCTGGCACAAACTGGGATTGCAGCTCTATATTGAGTTTCAAGGAAAGTTCCCATAGATTCATTGCCAGTCTGCAAAGAGGGTAGGAATGGGTGCCTCCTTGCTTGTTTATGTACCACAACTGTGGTGTTGTCTGTCCTCATTAGCAGGTGGCCTTGATGCAGAAAGAGTTTGAAGGCCTCGATTGCATGTATCACTGCCAGCATTTCCTTTTGGTTTATGTGCATGCGTAGCTCCTTTTGTGACCATAGTCCTTGAATACATCTGCCCTCCATGTGTGCTCCCCAACCGTGGTCTGAAGCGTCCATTGTAATGGTTTGGCTGGCTATTGGCTTGCTGAAGGGCAGACCCCTGTGACTGGCTTGCTTGAGCCCACCACAGAAATTCCTTTTGGAGGCATGGAATGAGTGGGATCAAAGTTTCTAAGCTGTGACTGTGCTGAGTCCATAAACTCCTTAGGTACCATTGTAGTTTCCTCATATGTAGCCTTGCTTGTGGAATCAGAAGAATGCAAGATGCCATGTAACCCAGGGCCTGCAGGATTTTCCTTGCAGTCAGCTGAGTTTGTCTTGTCAGATTCTTGAAGTAATCCGGTAGTTGTCTTTGTTTTTCTTCTGTGAGAAAAGCCATTTGGGTGGTTGTGTCTAGATCCGCACCCAGAAAAGTTATTCTATGGGATGGAACAAGTCTTGATTTGTGAATGTTGACTGTATATCCCAAGGCCTGCAGTAGGTGGATGGCATAATTCAAGTCCTTTACCAAAGTTTGTTGGCTGTCCGCTTGTATAAGGCAGTCATCCAGATATGGGTATATTTGAATCCCCTGAAGTCTGCAGTGTGCAATTACTGATGCCAGGCATTTCGTGAATACTCTGGGCTCAGTAGATAAGCCAAAGGGCAATGCTGAGAATTGATAATGCTCTGAACCTGCAAGAAATCTAAGGTGTCTTCTGCAACTTTGTCTGATAGGGACATGCAGGTATGCCTCCTTGAGGTCTAGAGTCACCAGCCAAGACCCCTTGCCCAGCATGGGAAGGAGTTGCTGTAGAGTCAGCATTTTGAATTTTGGCACAATGAGATAAGTATTCAGTGCGGACAAGTAGAGAATAGGCCTCCATTGATTTTCTTTTCTTGGAACAAGGAATAGTCTGGAATAAAATCCTTGGCCTTGTTCTGAAAGAGGAACCTTTTTTATAGCTTTCATTTGCATTAAGTTGGAGATTTGTTTCAAAGCCTCTGCCCTTTGATTTGGTGGCAGGTCTGGCATGCCTTTTCTTTTTGGCAATGTGTGAAAATGGAACCTGTATCCTTTGTCCATTATTTGCAGTGTCCATTTGTCTCTTGTAATACTGTTCCAATTTTCTGAGAATAAAGAAAGCATTCCACCCAAAGGTGCTTCTAATTGAGCCCTGGTTGGCAGAGTCAAAGCAAAGTCATTGAGTCTGTCCTTGTGCAGCAGTTGTAGGTCCTGCACTACCTCTCTGGTTGGGAGGCTGCCATTGACGTCCTCTGTAGGAGCCTCTAGCTTGCCCTCTACCTCTGGCACGCCTGTTCTTGCCTCTCTGAAATCTTTCTGTGTCCGGAAAGGACCAATTCTTGGTAGGCCAATTTCTGCTGAATCTTGGTGGTTGGACTTGTAGAAAATCTTTGACTGTTTGTAAAGATTTTGCCTTTTCCTCAAATTTCTTTAAGACCTCCTGAGCAGTGGAGCCAAATAACTTTTGCTTTTCCAGTGGAGCATCTAGAAGCTTAGCTTTAACATGGTCTGGCAGAGATTGTTCCTTCAGCCAAGCATGCCTACGTATAACTGCACCTGTCATAGCTGACCTACATGAAGCTTCCAATGCATCATAACCACACTGCAAGAAATGGTTGCTAACCTGCTGGGAGTTATGTACCAGATCCTGAAGTGATTTGCGATCTAGGGGTTCAGGTGAAGACAGTTTCTTATGCAATTCATCTAACAAATACTCTTGGTACTATATCATATGAAATTGACAATTTAATACCCTCATAGAAAGAGTAGCAGAAGTATACACTTTTTTTACCCCATCTCTCTAAAGCCCTGGACTCCCTTTCAGAGGGGAGTGGATTTTTAGTAGTGGCAGCTGCAACTCCTTTAGGGCCCTGGGAAATAGTTTCTGGATCAGCAGAGTGGGCCTTGTAAAGAAAATGATGCGAGTCCGGGACCCTGTAGTACCTATCGGGTTTGGCAGGGGCCGGAGGAAGAGTGTCAGGGGTTAAGCTAGACTCAGAGTACACATCATCAATGACATTCAAAACAGGAGGAATAGCCAAAGGTCTATGCTGAGGTAAATGCAGAAAAGTTCTTAATCTTTTCCTGGAATCAGAGAATTCCTGGCCCTGCCACTTTAAATGCTCTCTCATAGTGTGAAGGGTCTCCCCGAAGGATAGTTCTTCAGGAGGGGAGGCCGAGGGGATAGATTCCTCTGCATCAGAATCCTCGTAGGCCAAAAAAACCTCCTCCTGGAAGTCCGAGAGAGCAGAGCCATCAGAGGCCTCCTCTGAGGAGTGGGGATCAGAGGGCTCAACCCTGGGCCTTTTGTCTAGAGGAGGTTGAGAGCCCCTAATTAAGGAAATAAGGTCCTCTGCTAAAGTTAGAATCTGTGAACTTGTAGTGGGTCTCTGAGGAATAACCCTGGGAGGCATAGCTTTTGTGTGTTTAGCAGCTTTAGCCCTGGTGAATGCCTTTATGGACATGGATGCAGGAGGCCTGGCTGCACCACGTGCTGGTGTAGTTTTGTCTAGAGGAATGGTGTCGGAAGTTTCCAAGACACCAGTTTCTGAAGGAAATTCAATAACAGACTCAGCAGGGGCCTCCGGGGCCGAGGCTGTCGGTTGAGCGGTTTCGGGGGTCGGAAGTACCAAGGACTCTGTTTTAGCAGAGACCCTCGCGGTAGGCCTGGCCGGGGTTTCAGCCGAAACCGCGGCCCACGTGTCGGTCCTTGTCCTTCCGTTTCTTTGTTAAATGTGAAGTCGGAGTCTCCGACAGCATAATGTATGAGAAACTAGCCCCCAAAAATTCCTCTGCAAACTCCGCCCGTCGTCTAAGAGTGCGTCGGTTGAAGGAAGCACAGGCTGAACAGGCCGAGACGTCGTGGTCTGAGCCTAGGCAAGGGAGGCAGTAAGAGTGGAAATCCTTATGAGGTATTTGTTTCCCACAAGTTACGCAATTATTAACTTTATCTGACATCAGCTGAGGCAAGAAAGAGTCCCCAACGGGGTACTTAGCTTTTGAAGTCTTCGGTAGCTGAATTACAGGAGCTGGCCGACCGGCACTTGCGAACTGCTTCTGCTTCAGGCACCACGTGGCAAGAAAGACTGAGGAAGATGGCGTCGGCTGATGCTTTTATACCCCCAGGCACTCTGACGTCGGGGAAAGGGCAACATCAGCCGACGCCGAACCCAGACTTTGGAATCCGGCCGACCGAAGGGCTGCCTGAGGCAGGAAAACCCATATGTGATGACTGCAGATGCATCCTTGAAGGACAGAGAAAGAGAAGGTGTGTGCGCGCTTGCATGTGCATTTATTCCCCTGCATTACTAGTATCAAAAACCTATCATGCATGTCAGACTAACACGACAATTATCAAAATTCATCTCTCCAATTTCAAATTATTCCACATTGCAAGAAAAGTTTAACACTATTCAAGCTAATGTCATTAAAAAAAAACATTTTCTTAACCAATGGCCACACCATATTAAAAATCTCCATTTTCTGAACTCCGTCCTCTCTGTTCAGACAGTCCCTCTCCATTCAGTCTGTATGATCACCTACAGCAAGAAAATCTGCACAGTATTTCTAGAATTCAAAAAAAAATAAAAAATAAAAATCTCTCCCAAAATATAAATTTTAATTTGAGAAGTTTTAAAATGAAAACTTGCATCAAATATTTGTAAAATACATACAAATTTAAACATGGCTCTCAAGCAGTCCATAACATTCTCTCTGAATTCCTCAAACTTACCACAGCTAACTATTCCATACCCTGTTACTGTTCACACAAAATCGGTCCATCACACAAGATTAGGGTCCAAAACACTGGAAATACTTGTAGTACCCAAACACAAAGATGTCTTTTATAACTCTACACTACAGGCCTCCAGGGTTACTTCCCCCACTATCAAAGTTTTGGAAAACTGTGTACACTAGCAACTCAACCACATACCAACCCATTAGCTAATCTTTAAAACTCAACACAGCTTTCCGACTACATTTGTTCAATCTAACAAATTAATTGAAATCTATTAAGGCAAAATTATCAAAGGTATTTGGTAACCTGGTCTTTAATTCCTTAAACATTTTGGCTTCTCTCTTAGTACAACTCAGATAGCTGTCCAGTTAATATGAAAGAACACAAAGAATAAAATACAATAGCCATAGCTCTTCACATACCCAACTTGATACAAGGAGTTCTCCAGGGGTCAGTAATGTTCTTCTCTTTTACACACTTTGCTGATACAGCTCACCACACAAATCCTACTAAAAAACTGATACAATATGCTGATTGTTCAACAATTACATGCTCTGCTTTTTGAACAGATTGTATTAATCCTGCATTACAAAGATGCCCTTCACAGTATGAATCCTTGTTAAAAACCACCACCTGAATGCACCCAAACTATTTCGGTTTTTCTGTACTAGGAGTCAGTCAGTCATCTTTCAGTGCAGAAGGCCAGTCATCTTTAGGTATTATAGTATGTTCAAACATCAGGAGCATGACATCTATAGCCACATCTTGATACCAACACTAACAGCCAGTTAAACTACAAACGTCTAATAAAACATCTAATCTGACTAGTAAAACCAGTTACACACCATTTACGTGTGATTTAAATAATTTCTGGCTGAATAAACCAGACTACTTGCATCCAAATCCTACCTTCTTCCCTCTCACATATACTTATACCTTCTAGCCCATTTATCTTCACTGCTAATTTGCCACACAGGTAACAAGTGTCTCACTCACTACTGTCACTCTAGTTGACACTGGTTGGCTATCATTTAAAAAAAAAAGTTATCCATCTTCTAGCAAACCCAGTCTTGTTCACCAACTAGTTTATGAATCAAATTGTCCTTTACTATCTAATTACTTCCTGAAAGGATTATGAAACAGGTCACACAAAATTAACACTCCACCTTAATGAAATTCCAAAATGTACCAATAAATATGATGACTCAACATTTGGTATGTATATACTAATACTCTTCACAACACACTCCCATGTCCCAACACAAGGAGCACACCGTAAACACATTAATTCAAATCTCTGCTTACTAAAATCCTTCACCATGTGTGTGGTCTTGCAAATGTGACAGCGTCAAAAACTAAGTTTTGTTCTCAAAAACTTTATAATACTTAATACAAAATGCCCATGATTAGTCTGTTCCTTAACCGTCTGTAAACCAGCAATGCTGCTCTGTATATCAGTATTTATTTCTATTACTAATTTGTACTACCACTTATAGTAGTTGCTCACTGCTACAACTCAAAGCTAATACTCCTTACCATTACTGCATAATGTACTCTTTCATATCTCTCATCATTTTCTAAGCTATATTGTATTTGTCTGTAAATTACTAAACTCCAAAACACCCTAATTTTATTTCCCTGCAGCAATCATGCTATAAATACATTAATCGTTATTGTATGTTATTTCTCTACTCAGTAATTAGCCAATATATGTTAATCTCTAGGTTAGATGCACGTTTGTGTAAGAAATACTTAAAATATTTAAAAATCATGTAAATAAGCTCATCTATAGCTGTTTTACCTTGCAATGTACATCATGTGCAACTTATATGTGCATCTTTTCTCCCCAGGCTTCTGCTGAAAATCGGTTTTACCCAGTCTGACTTTTCCAATTCAATTTCAAATTGTATGCACATCTGTCAAAATGATTTTTATCACTACTTATGGTGTACCCTTTCCTGTAGTATCCAATGTACAGCACTCATACCTCTCAACCTCTTAGAACAAGAAATCTGGACAAAGCCATGTACAAAAAGTGGGGCAAAGACCAAAAAATAGGGGCAATTTTAAAATACTGCACTTACAAACCGTTCACAGAACAGGCTTTGCATGACCATGAACTTTTTGAAGGGTATGTAGTCTGAAACAAATGTCATTATTGTCTAACATTAGTCTTTAATAATTTGCTACAAATTTGCCAGAAAACAATTTTATGAAAAATGGACCAAAAATATGAGGCAAAACTCTGTACAGTTGAGAGGTATGATTAGCACTAACAGTCGTATCTACACTGATGTAAACTAGGTTAGAAATATGTACAGACTAGGAACTGATACTTGTCAATCCTGATGTTACTAACTATGTATTGTTCACTAATGCATTCCAATGCAACACTGTCCTTAATGTACCATTTAAAACTCGCATTACATTTTGACTTGTATTCTACTAACCTTTATAGCCCTTTGGGACTTCACCTAATACTTCACTGAAAAACGTGGCTTCCCTGATGCACATTCCCAATTAGCAGAAGAATGACTAAAACAATATTAAAATTAGAATATTAACTGAAATTTAAGGTAAAGCATGAACATATATGTTTGATGGAAAACACAGTAATGGGGAGCAAGAATCACTTATTTTTGCATACTCAGTAGTGAAAAATGTTGGGAAAAAGCCTGCCAGCATTTTGGATTTGGAGGTAAAATGAATAAAACATTTGATGCTTTGCTTTATGGAATATCTAGAAGAACTGGAAGACTTCTGGAGTATGTAGACCGGTTTTCTAGCAGTTGTCAGCCATGCAGAATTACATAGATGCATGTAATGTGATGCAGAACACAGTTTAAATGGCCCTGATCTAAACTGTTAAAAAGTAGAACTGAACTTTGAAATGTACAGAAAGATACAAGTTTACCACAGGATAACTAGGAAAATAAATTTTGCCAATTATTTTGAATGCTCTAGAAAGAATATAAAAAGAGGCTTGCATTTAAAGAAAGAAAAAAAAAAAAAAAAAATCTACCTATGCAAATTGTGTACTTGTATCAGATTTAAGCTCCACCTCTTTTAGATGAGTTCTAAGGAATCTTTAACCTTTCCAAAGACTAAGTCTGCTAAATTACCAGATTTGGGGAATTAAGACTACAATAACTCATCTTTTAATGATATGAGAAGTCTGAATATGAAAGAAAATTCAAACCCAAGGAAGGATCCAATTTGGTGGGAGTTGAACATTCTTCATAGGTGTTTACATTGGGGACCGATCATTTGAAGTGCAACAAATGAACAATTGCTCCAGTAAGACAACATTCAAAATTTCTTGGAATTCAGGAAACCTAAATCAAAATTCTTGCGTATGGAAAGAAATGCCCCTGTGCTTTGCAAGGTCTTCTTAACTACATGCCCTCAGTGTTTAAAAAAAAAAAAAAAAAAAAAAAAAAAAAAATACTGCCCTGTTGCCTCTCAAAAAGCCCAAACACTCTCCCTCAAGAAAGCGTTTGGCATCAACTTGACTTCAATAAAAGTTCAGCCAGCACTAGTGGCATGAACAGAAAATCCCTTTTGACTGCATCCTAGGCAATCTGAGTCTGACTAGAAGCTCTGGTGCTCGACAAAGCAGGCAGGGTGGGTGGATGGGCATGGTAGTCATTCTGACTGCTCTCCAGCTCAAATGACAGTACCCCCTGGAAATTGGAAGCTCATCACACTTTTGAAGGGCTGGGTCAGTGACTGCTTATCTCGCCATGGGGGAGGGGGGCTAATAAATGAAGAATGCTCTTATTCCCAGGATGCCAGTGACAGCACCCAACCTTGCAGGCTTGATGTTTGGCAAGTACAACAGTAAAAATGAAACAAAAATGTTAAAAATTATACTAGAAGATCTTTAACAGCTTTAATTCATGACTTGGGAGTTGGCAACAATCTAAAGGACAAATAACTTATATGCAGTTGCTTTCTCTGAGTAATTTCTATACAGGAAATCAATGCATTCTCCTAAATAATGAAAAGTGCAAAGATAAGATTGAGTCTGGTTAAACTTTTAACCAGGAATTAAGAACCCAAAGCATACCTAATGAATTAAGCACGAGGCAAATTTTATGGCGGTTACCGACTGGCCATTATTTACTCTATATGCTGCAGGTAAGAAATGACGGAAACCCTTTGAAAGTCCTATGTGGCACATCTCATTACCAAGGGTTTTGCATCCAGGAAGAGGTCATCATCTCTCTCTACTCTTCCCTCATTAGACCAGTCATTGAGTATAACACCCCATTTGACATGTACCTCACTAAACACCTGCAACAGTTGGAAAGGACACAAAAGTACCTCACAGAGAGGGTCCTAGGCCTTAAACACATGCTCTACATGGACAGACTAAAAAAAAATAAACTCCAGCTTTTCTCGGTCTCAGTCTATTAAGAGGTGATCTCTGCTTGACTTACACAGCCACGTCTGACACAGCCCTGTTAGAAATGTTACACCTAAAGAAATCCCAGTCCCTCCATACCACACACTCCAGGGACCTCAACCTCATTACCACAATCAGAACATGCTGGAGGGACAGGTTCATAACCCAGACACTGCCCATGCACTGGAATAAACTTCCCATACATGTCAAGCAGAGCACCTCACTGGCACTTTTCAAGAGAAATCTTGATGAGTGGATGGGAATAGAAAGCTCATCCCAGGGATCACTCCAGTGGGTCTACTTGATAGAGGCACCGGGAACCAATGGTGGCATGATGCCAGGGCACTTCTATGGGGTAGACTTGCAAAGGCTCCAGGGACTTTGGCCTAGTATACACCTATGAAAGTTAAGTGCCTATGGTTTTCAGCTGCTGGCTTTTGGCAATAATGCTGGGAAGAGTTTTCTTTTACGACATTCCTTCACCAAAGAAGATCCATCTCTCAAAGTCTTGGACAGAGAACTTATTTTGCTTGTAAAAAAAACAAATTATCTGGGTTGTACTCCCCAAACATATGTACCCACTCACATAAATAAAACATACTGCCAGTGTGGGAGGATTTCTGCAGCAACCTAAACTTTGCTGTCCTTACTCCAAGTCCTCATACCAGACACCGGTTTAATTATACATCACGTGGAAGGCATGCAAACACTTCACAACATCATGTTAGTACTTTGATAGCTGTAAACTGGTCTCTCCTAAGTGGCCCCTGAAAGAGTTGTGTAAAATCTTACCATAACCATAGCTTTCCTCTTCCATGTTGCAGTATTCTGTACATAAGGGTTTTCTCCTCTTGCTACCTGAATGTCCGGCCAGTACACGAGAGATTCCAGTCACGGTATGGTACATCACCACTGGTGGGGGATTCGTAACAAAATTCTCATCACAAGGATTATGGTGACAGCACAAAGCAACCTCCTGGCTGTCTGGAAGATGACACTTTAGAAGCGCGACAGTTGGCAAGCATATAGGCCAAATGTTAAAAGTCTAAGTTGCTGAGGGCTATTATACTATGGATGGCCATTTTTTTTTTCAGAACTTCAGAAGATAACATGCATAAAAACTCTGATATTTTACTGTCCACCAAACTCCTCAAGCTCACAGGCTGAAACTCCTAAACCTTTCAACAAAACTCAAACACAAAGCGAGACGGTCAGTAGCTTAGCTTCCAGTACGCCTGTGCTCAAATGAGGAGATGTACAAAACACTGGTTAAACAATGGCAGTCTCAAGCTTCCAATGTTTCTGCAATCTGACTGGCTATCTACTTCAATGAAGTCTAAAATACTGCACTGGGCACTGATGAATTTGGACACAGCCAAAAAGATTAAGGAATGAAGGAAATTATAGTTCAGACTATCTACCATAATTTAACCCACCGCATGTCTACAGATCAACACATCTGCTGCTTGTCCATGTTATCATACCACCTAGGAGAAAAAGAAAAATGAAATCCATCCCAACTCTTAGGCTGCACAACTAAATTACAAAAAAAAACCAAGTTAATCTTTCAAAGAAAAAGAAAATTTTTTTGTGGAGACCCATTCATAGGTTCATACTAGGCTCTCTGCCCTAGGGCATTTATAAGCCTAGCCAGAATGTGTTTGGCCATTTTAAATTAATTTTGCTATGCCCTTTTTTGAGGTTAGTATACTGTGCCTCTGTCTAACAGTGACACAGAAGTGATACCCGGGGTAAACCTACGATCTCCCATCCACTCAAGATTCCTCTTGAAGAGGGTCAATGAGGGACTCTGCCTAACCTGGACTGGGATTTTATTCCAGAGTGAAGGGAGCCTCTGGGTTATGAATCTGTCCCTCCAGCATGTCCTATTTATCTCGGTGCTGAGGTTCAAGTCTCTCGAGCGTGTAGCTTGATGGGATTTGGATTTTCTGAGGTGCAGCATGTCCATTAATTCCGGGTTGGACATGGCTTTATATGTCAGGCACAGATCGCCTCTGAACAGGCGGTATGTCACTGAGTAGAGCTGGAGTTTCTTTAACCGGGCAGCATATGGCATCTGTTTGAGCCCTTTGATCCTCTTGGTGAGGTACTTTTGGGGTCTTTCCAGTTGCTGCAGGTGTCTGGTAAGGTACATCCCAAAAGGGGCATTGTACTCAATTATGGCCCTGATGAGGGATGAGTAAAGAGGCACGATGACCTCCCCTGATCTAGATGTGAATCCCTTCATGATTAGGTGGGCTACATAAAATGTTTTTCTAACCACTTTGGCCACGTGGTTGTCAAATGAGAGATTGCTATCAACTTGGGTCCCCAGGTCCCTAATTACTTCTGTACTTATTGGATTACCACCTATGTGGTAATTTGTGGCCACTGTTTTTGCCAAAGGGGATGACTATACACTTTTTGGCGTTTAGCTTGAGGCCATGGCTCTGGCACCAGTTGTCTGTTTCTATGAGGCCCTTTTGGAGGATGCTTGTGTCGGCTGGAGAGTCGATTATGGCGCCCAGTTTGCAGTCATCTGTGAACTTGGTCAGCCACAGTCCTTCCGTGTTGGCCTGTACCTCCAAGAAATATATACCGAACAAGAGAGGTCCCAGGACTGAGCCTTGTGGGAAGCCACTTGTAACTGGTTTGGAGTCTGACATGGCTCCAGCAATTCTAACCATGTGGGGTCTGTCCTTCAGCCAGTTTGCAACCCATCTAGTGACATAGGGGTTTATATTTAAGCTGGTGAGATTATCTATAATGCCCGAGTGGGGTATTGTATCGAAGGCTTTTGCGAGGTCCAGGTAGGCTGTGTGGACCACCTTCCCCTCGTCAATGGCCTTGGTGACTGTTTCAAAGAAACCAACCAGGTTTAAGAGGCAGGATCTGCCCTTAAAGCCGAACTGGGTAGGATCCAGTGTCTGTAGGTCCCCAATATCTTTATTTATGAGGTCCATAATGATCCTTTCCATAGCTTTGCAGACCAAGCTAGTCAGGCTTATGGGGCGATAGTTTCCAGGATCAGTTGAGGCACCACCTTTGTGGAGAGGGACCACAGTTGCTGTACGCCACTCTTTGGGTACATATCCTGTAGTAAAGGCTGAGATTGAACAGTAGTTTTATGTTTGGGTTTAGCTCTTCTTGGAGTTCATGTAGGACGCAGCCCGTGACACCGTCTGGTCCCAATGATGCTGTGTTTTTTGCTTTGGAGAGGGCGGCTCTTACCTGAGCATCTGAGATGTCGGGGGCAGCACTCTGCTGGGATAGATATTTGCCCTTTTGGTGGGGAGTGGGGGGGGGGGAGAAGTTTGCGCTGAACCTGTCAGCTACGATGTTGGCAATGTCTGTGGGTTCGGTGTATTTTTTGTCATTTTGGACCAATTCTGAGCATATCTGGGAATTACCACCCAGGTTCCTAACGTAACTAAAGAAAGCCCTGTGATTATCCTTAGCGTCCTGTGCAATTTGTCTCTCGAAGCTGGCCTTAGACGATTTTATGAGTGCCCGTAGTTTTTTGCTAATACTGATCAGAGATGCCTTCCCTTTTTGGAATTTTGCTCTATCATTTAGTAGCTTCCTCCTTCTATTGTATAGTTTTGCTTATGGCTGGGGTCCACCAGACAGGACGTTTGCCTTTGGAGGATTGGGTCTTGGTTTTATTTGGGATCGCATGATCCATGCATTCCTGAAGGTGTTCACAGAATGTGTTTATAAAGGATTCTGCAGTCTGGGCCGTATTTTCCACAGGCCCGGGGGCTTTGAAGGATTCCACCTCTGTTTTGAGGAGTGTGAAATTTCCTTTAGAGAAGTTTTTCACTGTGGTTTTCTGGGCAGGGGGTGGTGTCGGGATGCGAATATCCAGTGAGATTAGTTTATGGTTTGATCTTACCAGTGAGGGATACACTTCTGGTCTGGAGTATAGAGTTCCCATGTTGGTGATGATCAGGTCCAGTATGTTTTCCCCTCTTGTGGGAGTGGTAACAAGTTGTTCCATAGCATTTGAGTTTATAAATTCTAGGAACCTTTGGGCTAGGGTGTTGGAGCTAGAGTAATGCTCCCAGTCTATGTTTGGGTAGCTGAAGTCACCCAATATAATGGTGTTTGGAGAGACCTTCATATTTTCCAGTGTTCTCAGGAAGGCCGAGTGGGGTTCCTGGGTTAGGGAGGGTGGTCTGTAGCAGGCTATAAACTGGAAGGCAGTTTTACCCACTGTTAATTGCACATGGATAGTCTCTGATGCTTCGTGCTGTGCCACCAACCTGGAGGTGTGGGTATCTTTGATGAATATTGATACTCCCCCTCCTTTTGTGGGTCAGTCCAAGTTTTGGGGCTGAAAAGCATGGTATGAGGTATAACCTGGTAGTGCTGGGGTGCTCTCGGGAGCCTTGAACCAGGTTTCTGTTAATGCACAGATATCAATGTTCTCCATGCTAAGGAGAGTTTCGAGTGCCTGCATCTCGAGGTTTAGACTTCTGGCGTTGAGTAGCATTACTCAGTTTCTTATCCCTTGTGATACCTATGGAGGTGGGTTTGTCTTTTGAGCCTTGCCTAAAAAAGGCACTATGGGGGTAGCAAGAGCGTTTGCCAATATCCGAAAGCCCAGGGGTGACAGGTGCAAGCCGTCCCCAGTGAAGCATCGTGGCTTGTCGAGCATGTCATCCCAGGCTG
This sequence comes from Protopterus annectens, assembly GCF_019279795.1. Classification (NCBI taxonomy): domain Eukaryota; kingdom Metazoa; phylum Chordata; order Ceratodontiformes; family Protopteridae; genus Protopterus; species Protopterus annectens. The sequence continues at coordinate 658,466,465 of NC_056750.1, forward strand.
ACAGGCATTGGATCCCCTTTGAATGACACCAATACTTAAGCCAATTGTTGAAATTGATCTTGTCTTCATATTGTGGCATCATTCTTGGTGAGGGTAAGATGCTACTCAAGGTCAGGGTCATGCCAGCCTGGGCCACATGCTCAGAGAGCTCCTCTATGTCTCTTTTCATGTAGTCCAGGGAGGTACGTCTCAGGTCATTCACACCAGCATGGACAATGACTGAGTCATATTTGTACTTGCCTTGGAGTGACCTGAGTGCTTGTGTTATGTGGCGGATCCTAGCGCCCAACAGGCAGCTCACAGTGACCTTTCTCCTTGTTCAGCCTGGTGAGCGGGACGTCAGTGTGCCTGACGATAGAGTCACCTATTACAAGTGTATCATGTGTGTTGTTTAGCTTTAAGGGCTGTGACTAACCGATTTAGTAGAAACAAGAGATTCAAAATCACAGACGCTACTTGCCACCCTGGAAAGAATTTCATTGACACTCAGTATAAATTTGCACAACTGCAGATAAAAACTGTGTGCTACTATAACCTGAGAGCAGTAAAAATCTGAGCTTGAAATGCAGTTTTTTTTTTTTTTTTTTAATTACACATTTTGAATGAGTGCCAAGAGGTTTGCACCCTAAAATAAGGAAACAAAAACGCATTTTGATATTTCCAAATATGATGTACTGTTAGGGTAATGTGCAGTGATTCATTCAGAACCCAACATTTGAATTCACATGTAAAACCATTACCATTGCAAAGTTATGAATTTCTGTTTGTTTACTTGTTTTAATTTAAACTAATTGCAACCAAATTCAATTAGTGGAGAAAGCTGTCATTTAACAGTAGCCTTCAGGAAAAAAGTACAGTTGTGTACCCTTACCATAAATGTAGATGTTAGAGTGTATTCACCATTGCAGTCATTACATTTGGGTAGAATCCCAAAGCTATGGTTGGGAGGCTGGAGCTAAACAGCATTAGGTGCGGCTAAAAGGCCCTGCAGCACTGCAGTGGCAAAGCCTGCCCTGGACTTAGAGTAGAGAGGCAAATGATAATGCTTTGTAAAGGTGTGAACAGAACTCCAAGTAGCAGCCTCTAGAATGTCTTTGGTTGGTACTCATCTGAGAAATGCTGCTGAAGTAGCTGCAGCTCTGGTGGAATGAGGCCCAATGCCCTTGGGCACAGGTTTACCATGGTCTAAGTAGCAGAAACCGATGGAGTGGCTTATCCACTTTGAAATTGTCTGCTTTGAAACAGCCTTTCCTTCTGATCCTGCAGCATATGACACTAGTAATTGCTCAATTTTTCTTAGAGCTTTAATCCTGCTCAAGTAGAATCTTAGCTGTCTGTGTACATCCAAGGAATGCAGAATTCTCTCCCCTTTGTTCTGCGGATTTGGATAAAAAGTTGGCAGATGAATTGTTTGGTTAAGAGCCACACTGGAAACCACCCTAGGCATAAAAGTAGGATTTGTCCTCAAACACTGGGTAAAATATGATAAAAGGCTCTACAGCCATGAGGGCCTGTAGCACTGAAACTCTTCTTGCTGAAGTAAATTGCTAGTAGCAGAGCTGTCTTCCATAAGAACTTTATATCAGCAGTAGCAGCTGGTTCAAATGGAAGCAGGGTGAGCTTTTCCAACACATAATTGAGGTCCCATGAAGGTAATGGTGATCTTCTAGGGGGCCTTAAATTTTTGGCTCCTGTAAGATACTGCTTTAGTAAAAGGATGAGAAATGATTGGTGGGTCTGTTGTAATGAGCCGAAATGGCAGAGGCATGGATTTTGATTGATGAGAAAGATAGGCCTTTGTCAAGCATCTCAGTTTATTGTAACATCCGATGAATATTTGGTTCTGCTGCATCAGTTCCTTGTTTGATTGCAAGCACAGAATCTCTTCCACTTGTCAGCATAAAAGATTTTCTAGTACTAGGCCTTCTGGCTTCCAAAATGACATCCATCACAGCTTTACTGAGAGGCGTTGTTTGTATGATTACACGATTAGCCATGCTGCCAGGTTTAGAGTCTGTAGTTGATTGTGCAGGATCTGATTGTTTTGCTTGGACAGTAGTTGTGGTATTTGAGGCAAGGTCCATGCTGGGTATTGAGACAAGTTCCTTAGGATTGGGTACCAGTATTGGCGGGGCCAGTCCAGGGCAATTAATATCATCTTTGGCTTCTCTTGTCTGACTTTTAGAAGGACCTTGGGTAGAAGAGGCGGTGGAGGAAAGGCGTAAACTGATAGGTTTTTCCAACTGAAGGATAGGGCATCCACTTTCCATGTTTGTCTGTGATAAGTCCTTGTGCAGAATCTTTTCAATTGATAATTTTGAGGAGAGGCAAATAGATCTATGTCTGGGGCTCCCCCATTTCTCAGTTATCATGCTGAAGACTTGTGGATTTAGTTTCCACTCGTGAGGATCCATAAGGTTTCTGCTTAAATCGTATGTCAAAGTGTTTTGTTTTCCTGGCAGGAATTGGGCTTGAAGATGTATTTGGTAGGTCAAAGCTGTGTCCCACAGTGCCATGGGTAATCTGCAAAGGGGTAGGAGTGTGTGCCCTCTTGCTTGTTTATATACCACATGACTGTGGTGTTTGTCTGTCTTTATCAGTAGTTGTCCTGGATGAAGTAAGTCCTTGAAGGCTGTTAGGGCATTTTGAACAGCTAGCATCTCTTTCTGGTTGATATGTAGATGCGTTTGTTTTGGTGCCCATATGCCCTGAATGCATCTTCCCACCATGTGGGCCCCCCAGGCATAATATGATGCATCTGTTAAGGTTTGGCTGGCAGGGGGTAGAGTGAAGGCCTTTGCCCACCACAGAAACTCCTATTACAGGCAGGGAATGACAGGAATTGTTTCCAGACTCCATAAACTTTTTAGGTACCATTTAAGTTTCCTCATATGCAGTCTTGCATATGGAATTAGTAGGATGCAGGATGCCATGAACCCCAGAGCCTGCAGAATTTCTCTTGCAGAAGACTGGGCTTTTGTTGCCATCAGTTTGAAGTAGTCAGTTGCCTTTGTCTGACGTAAAGTAAGCCATCTGGGCAGTTGTATTCAAGCTTGCACCCAGGAGTATTATCATTTGAGAGGGTACCAGTTGTGATTTCTTTTCGTTTATTGTGTATCCTAGGCATGTTACAAGCCTTTTCACAAATGCCAGGTGTTGAAGAAGAGTGTGCTTGTTCTCTGCTTGAATGAGACGGTCATCCAAAGTAAGGATATATTTGTATACTTCTTTGTCTGCAAAATGCAATTACTGGTGCCAGGCACTTTGTAAAGACCCTGGGTGCAGTAGATAAGCCAAAGGGCAGTGCAGAGAATTGGTAATGCGTTAAGCCAGCCTTGAATCTGAGGTATCTTCTGCACGATTGTCTTATTGGGACATGCAGGTATGCCTCTTAGGTCTAATGTCACCAGCCAAGCATTTTCTTCCAGCATGGGCAGAAGCTGCTGCAAAGTCAGCATTTTGAATTTTGGAATGTCCAGGTATGTGTTCAAAATTGATAAACCCAGTATTGTCCACCAGGCCTTGTCCTTTCTGGGTACCAAGAACAGTCTTGAGTAAAAACCTTTTTTCTTGTTCTGGTACTGGCTGAATGGCCCCCATATCCTTGAGGGACGTAACCTGTTTCTGTGCCTCTGCCCATTGATTTGTAGGCAGATCTTGCCAACCGTTTGCCATTGGCAGAGTGCGGAAATGGATTCTGTATCCCTGTGATACTATGTTTAGTACCCACTTGTCCTGGGTTAACTGCAGTATTTAGCAAAAAAGTGCTAATTTACCCCCCAAGGGTGCTGTCATAAGATAAGTGCTTTGTGTAGGCAGAGGGAAGTCATTGGGACTGTTTTCTGCAGGTTTGCACTATATCTCCCCCTGATTTGGAGGTAAATGCGCCTTTGACCTGTATGAATCTTGCTCCTGGTATCTGGGAGTCTGGATTTGCCCCTTTGAGCTCTGACACAGGAAAGGACCAATTTTTGTAGGCCAGTGTCATCTGGATCTTGGTGACTGCACTTGTAAGAAGTCTAACAGTTTGCATAAACTTAGCTTCGTCTTCCATTTTCTTTAAAACCTCTTCTGCCTTAATACCAAACAGAGAATCATGCTGCAAAGGTGCATCTAACAATTTAGCTTTAACATGATCAGGCAAATTTTGTTCCTTTAACCAGGCATGCCTCCTAATCATAGATCCAGTAACTGCGGTCCTGCAGGAGGCCTCTAAAGAATCAAAACCACATTGCAAAGTACGCTTTCCAACTTGTTCAGCTGCATGCAATAAATCCTGCAATTCTTTACTTTCTGCACATTCTGAAATAATCATTTTCTGGTTCAGCAATCCCATAACATGTTGTTGGTACTTAAGCATATGACATTGACAGTTTAAGGCCCTGACTGCCAAGATTGCAGATGTATAAAACTTTTTTCCCCATCTGTCTAGTGCTCTTAAATATCTGTCAGAAGGGGTAGGATTTTTTGCTGTTGAGGCCTTAACTCCCTTTGGACCCTGTGAAATAATTTCAGGATCAGCAGCAGGGTTTCTAAATAAAAATGTATGTGAGTCAGGGAGACCCTGTAAGATCTGTCAGGCTTACTAGGAGTCGGACGTAAGGAGTTAGGGGTCAAGCTTGACTCCGAAAACACATCATCCACAATGTCTAAAACAGGGGGAATGGCTAAAGGCTTGTGCGGAGGGAGAAAATGGGAATCCCTGAGCCTCTTTATTCTGAGAAGTCTTGAATCTCCCAGTGAAAATGCTCCCTTCAAAGTATGCAACGTTTCCCCAAATGAATAATCCTCCTGAGGAGATGAAGATGGAATAGACTCCTCAGCATCAGAATCCTCATAGGGAGGTATAGATAATTACTGATCTCAGAAGAGGAATCAGAAGAAACAGAAACCAGATCTGAAGATCCATAATCAGTGTCTTGCCTAGGCCTCTTATCTGGAGGGGGATGGGTACCCCTGATCAAGGTAATAAGGTCTTCAGCCATTTTGATCATCTGTTTTTTAGGCATAGAGGCCTGTGCACGTGGCTCATGCATCTTTTTTTTAGTTTTACAAGTTGTCTTTGGTTTTGCAGCTGTCGTCGGTTTGATATATAAATGTTGGTCTGCTCAGCTGTTCCGGACCCATCTGAAGGAGATACATCTGTCGGTCCAATACCTTGAGTATCTTGCGGCATGCCGGACTCCACATGGGTGTCAGCAGAGGCCTGCGACTTGAAAGCAGAGGGTATCAGGGGCTGCGAAAGTGCCTCAGAGTACCGGCAAACCGGCGACTGGCTTAGGAGAAGTTTAATCATCGGTCTTGGATCTCGACTGCCTTTCTCGGTCCTTTTCTTTGTGATTTTTATGTACTCTGGTAGTCTGATTGCTATCCAACGACATTTCTGGGTAGTTAAATCTGTTACCAAAATACTTTGATGCAAAAATATACTGACGCTTAGTGTGTTGGTTAAATCTAGCACAAAACCGACAGCCAGGCACGTCGTGATCAGGGCCTAGGCAAGGAATACAGTATAAATGGAAATCCTTACGAGGTATCTGCTTCCCACAAGTAATACTATTAACTTTTTCTGACATCGGTAAAAAGCAAGAAAAAAGTTTCCCCAACGGGGTACTCGACTTTAGTGAAGACTTCTGTTCTGAATCTCAAACTCAAATATTTCAGTAGTTGGCCGACCGGCACTTGCCAAATGCTTCTGCTTCGGACACCACACAGCAAGAAAGACTAAAGAAAATGGCGTAGGCTGCATGTTTTATACCCCTGATGACCTGACTTCATGGAAAAGAAGAAAACAGACGCAGGACCCAGACTTTGGAATTCAGGCAGACTGAGGGCAACCTGCCAGCAGATTACCCAAATGTAATGACTGCAACAGTGAAACACGAAGAACAAACAAAATGTATTAACAATTATAACTACTTATTAGCTAGAAAAAAAAAATGACACTTTACACAATCCATGAATACAAACTCCTAAAAGAAACCATCTCAAAGGTTAAAATCAAAAACCCTGTCCTAAACCCAAATACTCTGCAGTTAGTACAAGTACACAAAACTAAACAAAAATGAAAAGTAATATTCATCTAAACTCCATAAAGGTTCACATAAAATGGCTGCCATAAAAGGTAAAGAAACCTGAAACAAGGCTCCAATACAAAGAGGGAAATGACTAACAAATTCACATAAACACATAGTTAAAGAGAAGCTGTGAAAAATCTAGTCTGCCTATGAAAAGAATCACCCACCCAAATCTGCTTTGTGAAACAAAAATCTCAATAACTGCAATAAAAGACAATTCTACCAATCCCCTCCCTTCAAACATGCATTGGGGTGAATACAAATAATAATGTGATACTGTATTGCTAAACGTGTTATCATAAAACTGCACATGTAAACACAAATTCTAAAACTTCATAAATGCTAGCAGAAGGGCTTCACTCCACATCATGCCCCCTCCTTAACACTGCTACTTATATTAACCTCAGAATTCACTGTACTGTGGAGCAAATGGAACTCAATGATATGGCAATCTCAATCCTACTCTACCATTAACAGCAACTGCACTTAAAATGGTGGCTCAAGTGCATTGCAGTTCCTTCTGGCACCCATGGAATGCACTGGGATGTGGTCAGTGGTACATGGTGAACCTTGAATAGGTTTAGTGAAGGTGTTTCAATCATTCTTAATTCTGTAGGTGGCATATAAAAATGTAAACTGACCCTCAGGCTGAGGTGAGTTGAGACTCCAATCACTCAGATTTTACAACAGTGTTCTGCTTTTGACAGCTGCGACTCCCAAGCAACACAACTACACTGGTGGGTTTCGCAGAAAGGCTTCATGCTCTAACTTGGGGAATGGAGCATACAGTAAAAGCAGATCATATTACCATAGCTGAAGAGTAGCCATTTGTTCTAGATTCTCAGTTGAACTTTACTGGAAAACATACAATATCAAAACCAAGCAAAGTGTCTGATTTGTACAGGTATCATTTGAATCTTATTCTATTAAGCAATGTATTTTTCATGTTTTGAATTGTGTTATATCAGAGGCAGTGAAAGGGATTTGCAGCTGGGGCATAAGGAATGAATGGAAAGTGCTTGCTAGGGCTTAAAAGCAGTGCAAATTAAAAAAGTTATTTAAAAATGAGACTATTGAGAATGCAATTATTGAAAGCTTTTAACAGCTAACCGTATTTTGTAAAATAAGTCTGTACCAATAGTGAAGAGGAATAAATCCATTATTGCCCAAGGTGACCACAGTTTGATTCTCACCTCAGAGGCTTCACAGCATAGAGAGGATGGGCAAGATCAGCCCTAGCTGTAGCCAATCACTGTTGTACCTCATGTTTGCCAGGGTTTGCTTAATTCTGCTCAGATGTTTGTGACTTGTAGCATTATATCACTCCTACTGTTAATGTATGTGCAACTGAGAACTAGTGTTAAGCTGAAGTGTTGCTGTAATCATCCCGGTGTACGGTGTATGGTCTTTTACAGTACCAGTGCCTAGAGATTGTCCTGATGGGTGCACTACTGTCCTGTTCAGTAATACGGCTCAGACTGTTCTGCTTTTACAGGTTACAGACATTGTGTCCAGTACCCAGTGAATGCCTGTGGTGTGTACAAGTAGAGCGAGATGAGCAAACACCTGTGACACTACAGAGCAGTACTACTACCTTAAGGGTTGGTTCTCCAGTACCCAGAACTACAGACAGTACATCTATCAACAGTGAGGATGGACCTCTTCCACAGTACCAGTGGGCTAGCCTCAAGTAGTTGAAATGGCTATCAGCAAATAAATTTAAAACTATCAAAATAGCTCAGTTGAAGCCAACATAATTAGAAGGTTATAAATTGCTAATGCAACTTAAGGTCACAAAATATGAAGCCACAAACCCTGTTGAACTTAATGGAGTTCTTTATTAACCTCAAAGGTCAATGACAGACCTCCCAACTAGGCCATTAACCAAATAGCCACTATTGAAAAGTGTGGCACCCCATATAAGTGACCTTCCAACTATGTAAATAAATTGTGTCACAGACTCCTACCAGTCTCATACCATTTAATTCCAGGGTCTTAAAGCTCTTCTCTTGGCCACCTACTTCTTATCTTAATAGTACACAGTCTTACCTGCCATATTAAAATTACAAATTGCTGGGTATGCAGATGGCATAATACTGCTCATAGCCAGCTAAGAACAACAATCTAACAGTAATGGACCTCATTATAAAAACTGATTTTCTATTTAAAAGTAGCTTACACTTAAGTGCACTTTATCTGGTCAAAAAACAGTCATGATATGTGGCATCAGCACCCATTCAAGGCAAGTCTCCTTAAAGTTGCTCATACCATCTTTAACTGACCTATATAAATCAGTTACCTCATTCAAAAAAAAAGAGAGTGTATTCACTGTTGCAGTCATTACATTTGGGTAGATTCCCAAAGCTATGGCTGGGAGGAGGAGTTTATACAGCATTAGGGCCAGCTACAAGGCCCTGCAAGACAGCAGTGGGAAAGCCAGCTCTGGATTTAGAGAAAATAGGTAAATGATAATGCTTGGTGAAAGTATGTAGAGAACTCCAGGTAGCAGCTTCTAGAATATCCCTGGTAGGAACACCTCTGAGAAAGGCTGCAGAAGTAGATGCAGCCCTGGTGGAGTGAGATCTGATCCCCTGGGGGATAGGTTTTCCATGGTGCTTATAGCAGAAATTAATGCAATGACTTATCCATTTAGAAATGGTTTTGAAATAGCCTTCCCCTCTGTCCCTGCAGCAAATGCCACCAGCAATTGTTCAGATTTTCTTTGAGATTTAGTCCTGTCCAAGTAGAATTAAGTTGTCTGTGCACATCCAAGGAAAGCAGAATCCGGTTCCCCTTTGTTCTGTGGATTTGGAAAGAAGGTTGACAAATGAATGGACTGATTAAGAGCCACAATGGAAACCACCTTGGGCATGAAGGATGGATTGGTCCTCAGAGATGCCCTGTCCGCATGAAAGATGATGAAAGGCTTCACTGCCATAAGGGCCTGTAATTCAGATATCCTTCTAGCTGAAGTGATTACTGAAAGGAAAGCTGTTTTCCAAGAAATAAATTTTAAATCTGCAGTATCAACTGGCTCGAAAGGAGGTAGAGTGAGCTTCTCCTAAACAAAGTTAAGGTCCCCAGGCAAGGGTAGGATCTCTCCTGGGTGTTCTCAACTTCTTTGCCCCTCTGAGGCACTGTTTCAGCAGGGGATGAGAGAAGAGGGGTGGGTTCTGTGTTATAGTGAGCTGAAATAGCTGACGCGTGGATTTTAATAGAGGAAAGAGACAGGCCCTTGTGAAGCATCTCAGTTATGTATTGCAAAATCTGAGGTAAATTGGGGGCTGCTGTGCTCACTCCTAAAGATTGGTTCCAGGCACAGAATCTTTTCCATTTGTCAGCATAAGATTTTCTAGTAATAGATCTTCTCGCCTTCAAGATGACATCCATCACAGGTTTGCTGAGGGATGATATGGGTGAATTTAAGTGATTAGCCAGGCTGCAAGGTTCAATGTTGTAAGGTGAGGTTGCAGAATTTGGTTCTCCTGCTGAGACAGCAAGGAAGAGGTCTGAGGCAGGCGCCATGGAGATATTTGCAACACACTGCGCAGGAGTGGGTACCAGTGTTGGCGTGGCCAGTCTGGAGCAATCAAAATCATTCTTGGCTTGTCCTGTTTGACTTTTAGCAGAAATTTGGAGAGCAGAGGCAGAGGAGGAAAGGCGTAGACGGATAGTTTTTTCCAGCTGAAGGACAGAACATCCACTTTCCAGGCTTCTTTGTGGAGAGTCCTTGTGCAAAACTTGTCCAACTGGTAGCTTTTGGGGGAGGCAATTAGATCTATGTCTGGGCTCTCCCAATTTGCTTGTCAACATATTGAAAATCAATGGTTCCGGTTTCCACTCATATGGGTCCATGAGATTTCTGCTTAGCCCATCTGCCAGTGTATTCAATTTTCCTGGTAGGAATTGAGCTTGTAGGTGCACTTGGTACATCAAGGCTGTGTTCCACAATGCCATGGCTAGTCTGCAGAGGGGTAAGAATGTGTACCCCCTGCTTATGTACCACATAACTGTGGTGTTGTCTGTCTTAACCATTAGTTGTCCTGGAAGAATGTAGTCCTCTAAGGCCGACAGAGCATTCTGTACAGCTAACATTTCTTTTTGATTGCTATGTAGGTGCATTTGATTTGGGTTCCATTTGCCCTGAATGCACTTTCCTGCCAGGTGAGCCTCCCATGCATAGTCTGATGCATCTGTAGTTAGGGTTTGGGCGGCAGGGAGTAGTGTGAATGGCAGTCCCTTGTTTTAGTGGCAGGCCTCTGCCCACCATAGGAATTCCAGGCGTAGGCAAGGTATGATAGGAATCATTGTTTCTAGGCTGTGTCAATGTTGACTACATAGACTAAGTACCACTATAGCTTTCCTCATATGCAGTCTTGCATATGGAATTAGAAGAATGCAGGAGGCCATGAACCGCAAGGCTTGCAGTATTTGTCTTGCAGATAAGCAGGGTTTTTGCGGCCACTTGTTTGAAGTAAGTTACCAAATGAATTTGCTTCTCTGGCGTGAGGAAAGCCATCTGGGCAGTTGTATTCAAGCTTGTACCCAGGAATGTAATCTGTTGAGAGGGTACCAGTTGTCATTTTTCGTTTATGGTGCATCCCTGACAAGTTAGAACCCTTTTTACAAATGCCAGATGATTCAGAAGTATTCCCTGGTTTTCTGCCTGAATTAGACAATCGTCCGGGTATGGATATACTCAAATATTTCTTTGCCTGCAAAATGCAATAACTGGAGCCAGGCAATTTGTGAATACCCTGGGTGCAGTAGACAAGCCAAAGGGTAGTGCAGAGAACTGATAATGCAAGTAGCCTGCTTTGAAACGTAGGCATTTTCTGCAAAATTCCCTGACTGGGATGTGCAGGTATGCTTCTTTTAATTCTAGAGTTGCCAACCAGGCATCTTTGCCTAGCATAGGAAGTAACTGGTGAAGAGTCAGCATCTTGAACTTTGGAATGTCCAGAAAGGTGTTTAGAGTAGACAGGTCCAGAATTGGACGCCATGATTTATCTTTTCTGGGTACCAGAAAAAGCCTGGAATAGAAACCTTGTCCCTTTTCCTCTTCTGGTACTGATTGAATAGTCATGTTTAAGAGGGAAAGTACTTGTTTTTGAGCCTATACCCACTGATTTAGGGGCAGGTCTGGCCACCTGTTTGGTGCTGGCAACGTGCGGAAATGAAATCTGTATCCCTGGGACACTATTTAAAACCCATTTGTCCTGGGTTACGAGTTCCCAGTTCTTCGCATGAAGAGCAATCCCCCCCCCCCATCAAAGGGGCAGCTAAAGGGTAAGTGCTTGGTAATTTTAAAAGGAAGTCATTGAGACTGTTTACCATAGGGGGGTGTCTTATTTCTAGATTTGGAAGTGGAGGCCCCCTACTGCTTAGTTCGGAGTCCCCTGGGACTGAAACCTGGGGTTTTTGGTGTGTCTGGGTTTGGCTTGAGAGGATCTGGAAGGAGCTGGAAAAGGTAATTATTAGTAGGCCAGTGCCTACTAAATCTTGGAGGTTGCACTTGTAAGAAATCTTTAACAGTTTGCATAGATTTAGCTTCATCTACCATCTTTTTTAGAACTTCTGCAGCCTTACTACCAAACAGGCGGTCCTGATTTAAAGGAGCATCCAACAATTTTGTTTTAACATGACCAGGCAAAGATTGCTCCTTAAGCCAAGCATGCCTTCTAAGCACAGACCCAGTAACAGCAGCCCTGCAGGAGCCTTCTAAAGAATCAAAACCACATTGCAAAGTATGTTTTCCAACTTGTTCAGCAGACTGCAATGTTGTCTTTCGGCTTTTCCCAGTTAGGGGTCGCCACAGTGGAACTCCGGTCCGCTAATGGTTGGTAGTAGATTTTCACCAACACCGAGGTGCCAGCTCGATGTCCAACCTTCAACGAAGGCACACCCATTTACGCATGTCTTTAGAACACCCACCCAACTGCGGGGAGGACATGCAGACTCCCCGCACTCCAGCCAAGAATCAAACGGGAGAACCTCTTGCTGTGAGGTAACAACGCTACCACTGCACCACCGCTGAAGTGTTCAGCAGAATGCAATAAATCCTGTAAATCTTTATTTTCCAGAGTCAGGAATCAACAATTTTTTTTAAGCAGTCCAATAATATGTTGTTGATGTTTTAACATATGAAACTGGCAGTTTAAAGCCCTGATTGCCAAGGTTGCAGAAGTATAAACCTTCTTACCCCATCTATCCAGCACCCTGGAGTGTCTATCAGGAGGAGTAGGATTTCTAGCAGTAGAGGCCTTAATGCCCTTGGGCCCCTGTGAAATGGTTTCTGGATCTGCAATGGGATTTTTGAAAAGAAACTTGTGGGACTCAGGAACCCTGTAGTATCTGTCAGGTTTACTAGGAGCCGGAGGCAGGGAATCAGAGGCCATATTGGATTCCGAAAACACATCAACAATGTCTAGTACAGGAAGTATAGCCAAAGGCCTATGCTGAGGTAGAAGGGAAACCCTAAGCCTCTTTTTTGAATCAGAAAATTCCTGACTTTCCCAGTGGAAGTCTCCCTTAAGGTATGTAAAGTTTCCCCAAAAGAAAAATCCTCAGGAGAAGCAGAGGGAATGGAATCCTCTGCATCAGAATCCTCATAAGTAGGTATGGACAAGTCCAGG
>NC_056750.1:658484176-658509176 GCF_019279795.1 Protopterus annectens
GATTGCAAGATGTACAATGGCCACATGGGAATGTGCCCAAGAGTTGATCCCCAGATATGGTCAGCTGTTTGTACTTGGCCCCTCCCTCTCTGTGTATGTAGTGCAAAAATAAGGCTCCTAGGGTTCTACCCCATCTGTACGAAAACTGGCATTTAGATCCTAATATTTCTCTGAGATTGTTATTAGCCAACAGAATGTTCCAATTATCATCCAGAATATTCCTGATGACATTATGATTTCTACCATATGTGGTCACGAATCTAAGTGTGGATTCTTGTGTCGTTTGTGATTGTTCCCTATATTTAAGTAGTGAATTCCTGTCTTGTTTGTCTGACTATGTACTGGCTGAATGGATATCACGGGGATGATATCCTCTCTCCAAGAATCTATTCTGAAGGTCTGCCTTAGCTTCTTCAAAATCCAATCTAGAGGAACTGATACGTTTGATCCTGAGAAACTGAGATTTTGGTATGTTGCGGATGACAAGACAGGAATTCACTACTTAAATATAGGGAACAATCACAAACGACACAAGAATCCACACTTAGATTTGTGACCACATATGGTAGAAATCATAATGTCATCAGGAATATTCTGGATGATAATTGGAACATTCTGTTGGCTAATAACCATCTCAGAGAAATATTAGGATCTAAATGCCAGTTTTTATACAGACGGGGTAGAACCCTAGGAGCCTTATTTTCACACTACAAACACAGAGAGCGGAGGGGCCAAGTACAAACAGCTGACCATATCTGGGGATCAACTCTTGGGCACATTCCCATGTGGCCATTGTACATCTTGCAATCAAGTAAGTAAGTTAAAACAATTCACCAGTGCAAATACGAGTAGAGTTTATGACCTTTGGGTTTTTGGTAACTGCTCTAGCACTTGGGTAATATATCTGGCCACATGTCAATGTTCAGCATTCTATGTAGGACAAACATCACGTTCATTAAGAATTAGGATGGGTGAACATAAGTGATATTAGGAATAAGAAAGACACCAATGCTCTATACAGACATACCATTAAACATCCAAAAGCTAAATTCATGTTTACTATTATTGATAAAATTACTGGAGACAGGAACAACCTACAAGGTTGGCACAGCATTCTTAGCCACAAGGAAAAATATTGGATCATTCACCTAGGGGCTCTTTTTCCGCCAGGACTTAATGACCATTTATAATATTTAATACCGGGGTATACACCGGAAACAGTATGACTAGGATGGAGTTATCCTGATGAAATAAATTAAAATAGTTAGATTAGTATCTAACACATGGTGCTACCAATAGATATGTAATCCGGTGATACCACGGTGAAACTATTTAACATTTGTTGCTCCTTTATGAATAACAGATACTAGACTATGTTAATGTCTTTGCAATATGTTATATATGAATTTAGGGACAACATTAATAATTTTGTATACATTGTTATGATATACATTGATTGTACGTATGTACTTTTGGACTATATAAGATTTTTGATGAATATGTCCCCTATGCTTATCTCAACATGTCTAGTTATTCATCTCCATGGTGCTAATGTAATCTACATACACTTTGGCAAATATAGATTATATACTCAAATGTATATATATATATATATGTGTATATATATATATATATGTATATATATATATATATATAAGTTTTATATATACACACGTTTGGTTTTTGTAGTATTTTGGTCTTGTCATACATGACATATGTGAAATATACATTATTATGTTCATATATTGAATATTTGCAGAATAACACTTATTATATTATATATGGTTGCTATGTTTTTGTACACTCCTTACGTACTTTTGCTGAGAGGGTTATACATTTGTGGAATTTGATTTAACTAGATCAAATTTGTATTTTGTTCCTATATGAATGTAATATATACCTTGGTTACTATGTGGTTATGTAAAAAATGTTTTTACATTATATATTTTCTATTTATATGTTATGTATTTCATTAGAAATAATTTAGGTTTAATTAGTAATATGCGATAGCACTTTGTATATACCTTGACATTAATTTTGGGGTTGGACCATACCATTGTTTGCTACTGGTTGGTGTCATGTATAAATAACAAGTTGACAGAAAACACCAGGAAGGACCCTGTTGACCAGAGACGGTAGAGTCAAATATACAGACCAGATACACGAATTTCACCTACGTTTTTGTCTTTATTATACAGACTTCTTCAGAATATGAACACATTTAACCACTCCATTGATGTTATATACACTCATACACTACAACAAATACATCCCACCCCTTCAATTACCCTATCAGACAAAGCTCAATCTAACAAGCATATCCTAAATCTAACTTCATTAACCCTTCGAAGTAAAAAACTATACTTTCAATCTCCACAATATTGTGTTACATATCAAAATATGTTAAATACACAAAATGTAAATGTAAAATAAACATTTTCATATACAATCAACTAAACACTGTTTATGACACCCAATGTTCTTAAATTGCATAACAAAATAATATCATAATGTCTAAAAAAACAACAATAGTTAATCATATAAAAAATATAAAATTAACTTTCACGAATTTTGTTAAGAAATTTTAAAAATTCTTTCTGGAAAACACCATTCCATAACAATATGAAATAAAAAAAACTTTCTTAAAATCTTTTTATAAATAACATTTTCAACCCAAGATGTGTTGTAATTTTAATAGGGGCAATATGCTTATGCTATCATTAATTCCTGGAAATACTGTAGCATTTAATGCCAATTGCCATCTCATTTCACAAATATCAAGATGCACATCCAATACTGCACCCTGACCATCCTTTTTTATTTGCTGTATTACACAAAATCTAAATCTGTGCTCTGGATGTTGCTCTATGTGCCTAACTAGGGCATTAGTATTTTTCATGCGCCTAATATCCAGGATGTGTTCGCTAACTCTATCCCTGAACATCCTACAGGTTTTCCCTATATAAAAAGCTGGACAACCTTCAAACTTAGCCATATAAACATTTTTAACATGACAATCAAAATGGCCATGTATACCAATAACCTCTCCCTCAATAATAATTGTATCACCTGTAACAAGAATATATTTATTTCCAGGAATTAATGATAGCATAAGCATATTGCCCCTATTAAAATTAAAACACATCTTGGGTTGAAAATGTTATTTATAAAAAGAATTTAATAAAGATTTTTTTATTTCTTATTGTTATGGAATTGTGTTTTCCAGAAAGAATTTTTAAAATTTCTTAAAATTCGTGAAAGTTAATTATATTTTTTATATGATTAACTATCATTGTTGTTTTTTTAGACATTATGATATTTTGTTATGCAATTTAAGAACACTGGGTGTCATAAACAGTGTTTAGTTGATTGTATATGAAAATGTTTATTTTACATTTACATTTTGTGTATTTAACACAGTTTGATATGTAACACAATATTGTGGAGATGGATTGAAAGTATAGTTTTTTTACTTCGAAGGGTTAATGAAGTTAGATTTAGGATGTGCTTGTTAGATTGAGCTTTGTCTGATAGGGTAATTGAAGGGGTGGGATGTATTTGTTGTAGTGTATGAGTGTATATAACATCAATGGAGTGGTTAAATGTGTTCAAATTCTGAAGAAGTCTGCATAATAAAGACGAAACCTAGGTCAAATTTGTGTATCTGGTCTGTATAATTGACTCTACAGTCTCTGGTCAACAGGGTCCTTCCTGGTGTTTTCTGTCAACTTGTTAGTAGTTTGGATTGGCGTCTTCCTTGTCATGTATAAATAATCATGAGTTTGGTTTTGAAATTATATGTTATTTTCACTGAAGAAGGCTGCCAAGCCGAAACCGGTTTGAAACTAACTATTTTACAGGGCAATTCTTGTTCTGTGTTTATCTTCTATGTAATAAAAGTATTTAGACTGTCTATGCTGGCTTCTTGTGTTCACTTACCGGCTCTGTAGCCAAACATTTAATCTTAGCCTGTCAGTCATTTACCTTCTACATTTTCTTCACTCTATCTTCCTGGACTTGCGCATTCCATAACCAGCTTTCCTTGTGCACCTCGTTTCCAAACATAACAGCATATTTTCTATACTCTTCAAATGTTTTGAGATGCTATCATTTTTCAGCTCTATCCATTTCTTCTTAGAGATTCTAGAACCTAGATTTTTTTTTTTTTTTTGGAAATGGTGCTTTAGCTCCAGTCCACTTCCAGGTCTAAAGCCTAGTCTTTCTTGACCTTAGAGCCCTCTCTGATCGCCGTCTACAGCTGACTGTGACAAGCTGTTACCTATGCTGTGGGCATCCTGTTGCATTAGGGATGACTTTGAAATATCTAACTATCCCTATTGTCCTTTCCTTATAAGGAAAAGTCTACCTGTGTCACGATACACACTCTTGTAATCTGACCTTGTGATGATCCCTTGCTGAATGTGTGCTGTCCATCATTATGCAATCTGCCAGACAGAAGTCTAGAACAGATTTCCTATTTATTCCCAATTCCACACATACGCGGACCCAATCAGTCCTCATATCCTGTTCTGTATGTCCCAATACAAGTATTCAGGACCCATCTGGAAGATCCTGCAACTCCTGCTTCAAGTACCGTTTTCCCTGCCATCACAACCCAGTTAGTTGTGTGGCAGGAGATGAGATTATGAATGCTGTCCTATCTTTACTCTGGAATATGATTAGAGTGTAATGCACATTCTGATGATGTCCCTCACTGCCTTCAGTGAGCTCATATACATTTTTTGCCACATTAGACAACGTTGCCACCTAGAACAATGTGCTCACCTAGAGCAAATTGTTATACAATTGAGTGGCTATCCCTAATAATATGGTACAATCTGCAATCTGTGTGTTTCTATTTAAAGGATACTGTGCACTACAGCTGATGCTTCAAGTAGTTTGTCTACACAGCTCTTTCCCCAGTGGATGCCATCTTCAGTCTGTGCTGCTGATCATGATTCAACCTTTTGGGAGAGGTTGATGTAGAGACACCCAACAGGTATTTAGGATGTTAGGTCTGCTTTTGTCCTGGTTGTAGTTGCAAGGATACCTGGTTCTGTTCAAAAAACTCTCTAGTTAAATATTTCACTTTTAAAGCTCTCAGTACTGTAAAAGTCTAGTTATTCTGATAGACATATCTTTCAAATGAATTCCATTTTACTATGCCAGTCTTAAATGTCTAGCCCTCCACCCGAGCTTTGTGAACTACCTTTGTTAGTTTTTCACTAGAAAAAATCTGTCAACCACTCAACTCTGCTGGTCCCTTTCCAGTATGACCCCATCTAAAAGGGTAAATTTAGTAAAGATACTCCACTTTTCTACCACCACTCCAACGTATGCTGTCTGACTGGTTACAATAAGCTATCTACAGCTGTGTCTTGTCAATACAGATAGACACAGATCTGTGTATGGACAGTTTATTGCAACCAAACAGCATATTTTCAGAAGGTGGAAGGAAAATGAAGTACCCAGGAAATGCCTCACAGGCACCGTGAAAATAAGCTAACTCCACACTGGCAGTAACTAGACAAACTCTGGAGAACAGAAACACTGACCACTATGGTGCGTGCAAAACCACTCTGACCTTGGCTCGGTTCTTTATAAAAGCATAAAGAAATTACTTCACTTCCTCAGTGGTATATGCTGATGAAGCAGAAATGTGCACAACAGCAGATAAAAATAGTGAACTGCTTGGTTTGGACTGGATTTTGTATGCCTTTCAAATTTTACAGTTTAACTTTGGTCTTTTTTTTTTTTATAAATTACAACTCTACTATACCTGCTCTATATAGTCCTAAAATCTCTCATTACATACGCTTGCATTTCATTTGTTCATTAACCTGGTTCAAAGTATCCATCACTTTGTCTGAAGAGGTGGAAAAAACAAACCACCACACCATCTCTGATGTATAGACTACTAGATTTCTAGAGTCTGAAAACTGACAGATCTAGATGTACAATTAAAATAAAGAATAATCTGATAAATGTAACTCTAGCCAGTCTTTGACTAAAATTTTCACTGGTAGGTTGTCCACAAGTTATGTCTACTAAGTTTACTACCACATGCAATGATAGAGAGTTCAGAAGACAAAATCTGAACTCTTCACTATCCAGTAAAAGCAAAAACTAAAAGGAATGTTTTCTATCTGCAAGTACCTTTTATTCAGTAACAGCACATTTTAATGTCTATTTCCCTACTGGAACATACTACAGACGCTAGTTTTGGTGTACCCCATTCTTCTCATCACCACAAACCCCACAGGAAAACTATTTGTTCCTTTTACATACTTCAGCCTTCTACTCTGCAGCCCATAAAGCTGTTATGTCAAGCCAATTCATCATCCGCTTTTTTTTTTTAACAAAAAGTACACCTTTCCTCACATTCTGGGTTCCCACTGTGCATAAAGTTAATTTACTCTTTCCTGTAATATCTGCAGACATTGCACCACCTGGCTGCCAATAACTTACTTTGAAAGAAACCAGGACCCATGACACAGGGTCTAATCAAGTGCCTGTACATAAAGACAGCCACTTATTTCACTGATACTCAGCTTCTTATGCATTCCACTGCATCCTCCCATACCTTCAAGAGCTGCTTGTAGGGTATTTGGTTATTGGTCACAATTTCTACTCTAGCAACTATCAGTGTCCAATGCTGCCATGCCCATTTATTTTTCCCACAAGGCATTACATTGATTCTGTTTGTATTTAACTGAAACTGCCATTCATCTAACATTCCTCATGCCCCTCTAATCTCATCTCAACCAACTACGTGACAATTACTGTTGAGGCTCATACTGCCAATCTGCAGTCAAGTTCACCCTCACTCCAAACATCTGCGAAATGCCACACAAGACAATACAGAAAAAGAGTCCTGCTATGACTATGCCTGTTCTTTGGGACGGACTGTTGCTTACTGCCATCCATTACGTCGTCCTACCCAGCTCACACTATTTTCAAGCTACCACACAAGGAACAGTTTCACATGCTATGTAGCATACACACAGTCTATATGCAAGGTCAACACTGTATGCCTTTACTAAAGTCTAAGCAGGCCAAATCTACAGAAAGCAAAGTCAATTGCTTCAAAAAGCCATAGCACACAGACACTTAGGACCTTCTCACATGAACTCCATATAACCATGAGTCAGCACAACATTAAAATCGTTCTATACTCTACAATAATGCAACAATGATCTTCATAAATTGAAGCAAATATCCACCTGTATTATAAAGTCTCACCTAGTCAGCCCCAATTCTTTCTTAAATGCTATTTTATCATGCGGCATTTTATTCCTTAATTTCTATTCTTAAGAACATCTCACACAGAACAAGGGACTACCTTACACAATTACCTCTTTTACAATACTTAAAAGCCATAACAGCTAGCAAAGAAGAATCTTATTAGGAGCAATGGTTTCAAAATTGTCTTCAATCCCATCTATTTATTCCATAAACATAATC
Organism: Protopterus annectens; assembly: GCF_019279795.1. Classification (NCBI taxonomy): domain Eukaryota; kingdom Metazoa; phylum Chordata; order Ceratodontiformes; family Protopteridae; genus Protopterus; species Protopterus annectens. The sequence goes on from NC_056750.1 coordinate 658,491,641, forward strand.
CTGTTAAAAAAATCTTTACAAATTCCTGAAGTATAATGCACTTGTTTCTGTTTCAGATCCTCTTATTGTGATGTTTACCTTTTAAAGGTGGTTCTAACCAACACACTCGTAGTCATTTATGAATATGCAGAATACATCCCAACAGACTGAAAACAAACAATATATTGGTGGGATCCTTTTCATATTCTAACCCCATCGTGTCAGTCTTAAGTATACTTCCCATTTAAATGGCAAAGCATCATTTCAATACCTATATATACTCTGTACTGCAGCATACCTTTCTACTCATACTTAAAAAAAGCTAAATTTACCTCACCAACCCTTCACATTACACTCCAGCAGACATCTTTGCTTCACACAATCCCATTTTATATAACCAGAATATCATGCCCCTGTGAACCTTAACCAACCTACCCTAAACACCCATCAGAAACCCAACAACTGAGCCAGGCAATACTCATTCACTTGCAACAGTCAAAAAAAAACTTTTAGTTTTGATGCAACCATGTCACTTAAGCAGAAATGGCTTCAGAATAACCAGTTCCACTGCTACAGGCATACCCCTTCCGCTCTACTCTTTACTCAGACATTTGCTCATTGTTCCCTTTTAAGGCATAAAACACTGTTCTCACCCAGGCTATCTTGAGACAGTGTAGCAAATTGTGCTGTAATTTGCATTAAAAAGTCAGCTAAATAGTTGGCAGTTACCTGGCACGGGGTTAAGGGTATGCACTGTAGTTAGCATGATGCAGGCTTCAATTCCCTCAGCCCCCATTTGCTTATTGCATACCTTTTAGTGGGCTGTCCCTGTAAAAGGATTGCATGTCCTGTCGGCCTACCTGGTTAACAAATGGGTAAATTATTACCTCATATACAAACAAATTGCATAGAAATCACCTTGGATTTACCATTTAACTTGTTTAAAACAGGCCAATGTGGTTAATGGGTATTGTTGGTCAGGAAACCTTAACTATACGTACTGTTAATCTGACATGTTAAGCAATTAGAACCATAGTTTTGGAATCCATACTAATAAACTAGCGGATTTAAAATTTACTTATTCTTCAGCACTGCAATATTGTTAACACAAAATGTATCCATTTAACCTTCACAGCAGATTGTCACTCTCGAGGAATAACAGTATTTTACTTAATTACATTAACAATGTGCCCACATATTAAACAAGATGCCACTATCTAATGTCTGATAAGGACATTGTAATACACTTGTATCCTTATTAATATTAACCCTATCATAACTGTACATTACAATAATCCATACTTATGTCAAATGTTGAATGAAAATGCTCAAGTTTTAAAGTGCTTATACGAAAACAAAACACTGAACTCCAAAATCTTCAAAGTTATATCAATGGCCCAACTTAATTCAAAAGAATCCTTCACATCTCTTAAATAAGAGCGCCTCTCAAGTATATTACATTGTTCCATTGAAATACAGGCTTCCAGAGTAATTGTCATATTAACAGTTTAACTTTACTGGGACCCCTCTCCCTTTTAAAGAAATGTACTGTTAAGGTAATTCTAACAACCCAGTCTGCAATTATTACAGCCCTTCAGTTTAACTCAAGCTCAACAGAGCTTCTCTCTCTGATGTACTCATTTCCAAAGCATACTGTTAAGTCCGCTAACTTATCTATCTTACTATCTGCGGCTGGCCTCCAAGCATTTCTTCTCTTCCATGAAGCTACTGCTTCCTCCCCATTCCTCCTTTTCCTCAGCCGTGATGGAAGTCATCAGGCTTCACAGGTCCATTACATTCAGTCTCCAGCTACTACTGAAATAAACTGCAAGGGCAACTCCTTTAACTTAGCCTTAGCATTTGGGATCATCACCAAACACAGGCTTTGCTCATGTTCACCATGCTAATTTAACCCTTTACTGTCTAAACTTACTTCTCTCCCACTGTCAACATTTGTCAATTAAACCTTCTTAGCTTCAGTTTGAGATATTTTTTTCCTGAAAAAAAATACACACACACGTGTCCGTCTCTCTCTCTCTCTCTCTCTATATATATATATATATATATATATATATATATATATATATATATATATATATATATATACACACACACACACACACACACTTGTCTGTATGAGTGGTATAAGCTTATTGTACTACCATTGCTATGTGCTTTTAGATACAATGTCAAGGAACTTGCGTTTGAACTCCTATTGTAATTGTCATCTGTACACATGTATAATTATGTAATCCTCCTTGGAGTTTTTCTCCCTGGGTCTCTGCTGAAAACAGGCTTCTGGCCCAGTCGGACACTACCTGGTTATCAAATGTGAATAAGTAAATAAATACACACACAAGCAACACAGCTCGAAAAGAATCAATATTTTAACCTCTATACACCAACAGCATCCACAACCTCTGATCTTCACTGAAAATTTTAAGACAAAAAATCATGACACACATGTACCACATGACCCTTAAATATAAAACTTCCTTTCTAGTTGCAGTAACTGCCAAGGTACTTGTTCTTCCCTACTACTCATCTTCCAGCCCACCAAACATACTCAAAACAACTCTCACTTTAACATCACGGCAAAAAACACCACTATATACCCAACTGAACATACCAAATTACTAGGAGTGGAAATAGACAAACTAAAATTTGACATTCACATATCCATGACTATAAAAAAAAGTCCACAAAAAACTAGGAGTGTTATACAGAAATAAGCAATTTCTCACCAAAGCAGCAAAGATTTCAATAGCAAATTCCCACCTTATCTCCACCCTACTTTATGCCTCTCCAGTATATACCAACCTAAGGCAATGTGATCTAAACAAGCTAGAGACCTGCTACAACAAAATCGCCAAAGTCGCCACAGGGGCATCCCTACCATAGTTACCACTGTCTCTCGCTTGCTGAACTGGGCTGGCTTGAACTCCCTCACCTCCTTCAAATGGTATCAATTCTCACTCGCCCACAAACTAGTAAACCATCCACTAAATGTCCCATCCCTCCAGAATCTAATCCAACCCTATCACACCCACCAGACCACTAAGATCCAGCAGCAAAAATCACTTGCAGATCACTAAAGCCAATAACTCTGCTGGTGAAGCACTATTCTCTTGCGCCATAGCCAAATTATGTAACTCACTCCCACCCACAATTACCGCCATACCATCATGCATCCACTTCAAAACATTACTAAAAGCACAACTAAAAACATGCTGGCTATGCCCTTGCAACTCCCACTCTTAATATTATCGACCCCATCCAGACACTACCTTTATTTCCACTCCACTATCTACCTTGATTATAGCAAGCTCAGATGCTCATAAGCCAGTACACTTATTATACAGCACAAACAACTTCTTCTTGCAACATTTGTTAATGTCTGGTATGCACGTCACAGATAAAGATTCTAGTTGTCTACTGATGTACTATGTTCTTCATCTGCAAATATGTTGTAATTGCTATGTAAATTGTTAATCACTATGTAATCCAATGTCAATACTGTCTGTTATTTTAACTGTGGAGCTTTTCTCCCCGGGCCTCGGCTGAAAATGGACCTACGTCCAGTCGGACACTCCCAGTCAACAAATTTAAATAAATAAAATAATATGAGGGCAAAGTGTATGAATCTCACCTTGAGTATAACATTTGACCTCCCTGAACAAGCAATGGCAACCCGATAACCTTCCCAGTCCCCACTGAGTATCTGGTAAACAGTGTCCTTAATGCCATCTTGGTTTTCACAAAATCTTATTTATCTGCACCCACTTCACCAGCATATATTCCATTAAGCCTGAATCTTTTTACCCCATCCTCTACTGCAACCAAGTTTTGCAGCACATATTCCAAATGACCACCCAGAGCATCCATCTTGTTTGGTACTTGAACTTATTATTGCTTTATGGACATCATGACCCCTACAGATGTTGTACAGGACATGTATAACTATGGAAACATAACAGTATTTACAGAACATGACCCATGGTCAAATGAGTATCTGAACCACCCATCTCATTTGCAGTTTTCCCATCTTTTCTCCAGTCTATTTATTCCTCTTTCCATCTGTTCCAGGAATCATTAGGCATACCTGCTCTTTTGCCAGCTCTCTTTGGTAACATTTTCCAGGGACCTGCCACCATCTCAATGCAATATTTACTTTGAATCCATTCAACCCAACTATTTCTCGTACATTTGACTACTATATAATTTCAATGCTGAAATGGTCATATTTGCATTTTAAGTAGCATTCCTATTTCACATTTGTGCTACAGAAGTGCCTGGAATGTTACCGTACTGGTTGTGCTCATTACTACAGTGTGCTTGCCTGCTACTTTGACTTGTAGTGCATATTGATTTTGTGCTATACTGCCTTGATTTGTACAGTGTGCCTTATTCACCTAACTAGCTGATCCTTTACCACTCCTGCTTTACCCCCCTATTATTCCTGACTTATCCCCCCTTTTTTTCTTTTGTTTTTCTTCTCTTCTTCCCCTAACTAGCCCTTCTCAGTACTCAATTGATGAAACACTACTCTTCTGTATCTTTACCTCTTGTTTACTCATACTTGCCTTCTTCCTTTTTTTTTCCTAGGTTGTAAGCCTGGTCTGTTCCACAGTGAGATTGCAAGCTACCTCCCCCCACCAGTCAAAACAACCTCAGCATAACCTGAAAGATTCAGCTCCTCACTCATCCTTGGCTGAAGTACAAGTTAGTCTATAAATATTCTCTGCTGTAATTTTTGTTCTTTGTAAGGCCACCTGCACAACTCTGTACCAGACCTCCACCCGCCCCTTTCCAAAATACTCCAGTGACCTCACCAGCTTCTCTTACAGCTGTTTCTGCACTCATTTTCCTCTCTCAACTGTCTTCAACTCCCAGTCCTCCTAATGCTCAGTCTGCTTCTCCACCCCCACAGATTTGTTCTCCCCCCATAAACTAGTCTTGTTCTTTTGGCGCCACCTGCTCTCACACTCACCTTCACACTCTACTTCTGTACTTTGCAACAGCCATTTCAGCTTTTGATGCTTAAGAACACTTTCTTATCTCCTGCTGCTTGCCATATCCTGCCTCAATCTGCTCCATTCACCCTCGCTATGCTCAGGGCTCAATCCATTCCCCTCCCCTGCCCCCATTCCCACCCACCCCCTACATCAATTTCCTTTACAGCTAACCTCTACATCCCCACTTCCCTATTAACCCTCACTTCCTGCATACTATGTCCTGTCAGACTCTTGCCCTTCCTACAACCACCCACTTCTTTCCATCGCTCCTGCAGTCACTACTCCCCATAACCTTAACCTATTCTCTCCCATCCAGCACCTACTATTGCTCTGTACACCTGCTATCCAACTTGCAATCTTACTCTCCTCCTCCCCACCCCTCACAAAGTATACACACTTTCCATCTCCATACTCTACTCCTTTCCATCTCACTTAACAGCACATCCACCACTGTGCTTTATACTTCCTCCTTCTTTCTCCCCCTCATTTCCTCCCTTCTACTGCCCTGTAACAACCTCTTTCCACACTCCTCTAATCCTGCCCACTATCTCCTCACCTTCCTACCACAGACACTGCTACACACACTACTCCTTTCCTAAAGTACCCTCACTTGTTTCCTCTCCTGACCTCAGTCCCCCAAAATTTAACCACTTCCACCCACAATGCACCCACCCATCAGAAAAAAATAAACATTCATCACCCCCACCCAGTTTTGCCTCTTCGCCCTCACTCACTTACCACTCTCCTATGCTCTGGTGACATTCATCTCAATCCCAGTCCACCAAATGCACCAACTCCCCCTTAAACTACTCTACAAACTCCCCTGAACACTCATACCCCTCCTCCCAAATATCTTTCTTTCTACTCACTCTACTAATAGTCACAGTATCCTTAACAAGGTAACAGAATTTCACTCCTGGATACCTCAATACTCCCCTAACATAGTTACTCTCAGAGACCTGGCTAAAGCCTCACAACACAAAGAATTCCTCCCCTAGCTAGCTATTCTTTACTCTAACCTCCTCCCACCCACCTGAGCTCCTAATAGCCAATTTTAAACCCAAAATTCACAAAACCATATCAAAAGTTGCCATCTACATACCACCTTGTGATAACATGCCCCCATTAGAACAGATTCATAACTATTTATCTGACCATATCCACAATGAAACCATTACACTGGGTGACGTTAATATCAATTGGCTTACCCTTACCACCAACACCCCCACAAGCAGCATTAACCTTTTTGGTTTCACCCAACAGATCTCTCCCACATTCCACAATAAATCCACCAATTCCAGTTCCATCATTGACTGGATTCTTGTAACCAATCCCAAACTCAATCCTCAAGCAAACTCCGCCAGACTCCATCAGCGACCACTGCCCAATAAATACCCTCTGACTCTCCCCCAAACATTCCCAAACCCCACAAATTCAAAGAATGTTGGAAACTGTCCACCTTCAACCCTGATACATTCACACTCAGAGAGACTCTGCCTGGAAACTTTGCTCCAAGACTGAAACACCCTCCCACTTGCAAACCTATAGGGAACTCCGTAATTTCACTAAAAAACACTAACTATGATAAAAAGAATTTCTACCACCAACACCAGACCACTCAATCCAGAAACCCTAAAAAGTTCTGGAACTCTATCCTCCACCCAGCTAATCCATCCACACCCAACCCCTTCCCCCAACAACTCACCTCTCCAAACTGCAATCCAACTCCTATTCTGACACCATAAGTGCACTTATGCAGACTTCTCTCTCCCTCCCCATTCCTCACCACCCTCATCTACCTCTCACAATAACTGCCCCTTCTCTAAAACCAATCCCTACAAGCAACCTTAAACTCCTCCTAAAGCTCAAACCTTGCTCCCCATCAGCAGACAACCTCTCATCTCTCTTCCTAAAATATGTTGCTACATCTATAGCATACCCAGTTTCCATCCTAATTAAGCACTCCATTGCCTAATCAACTGTTCCAACACTTTGGAAAAAATTCTATAACATACCCATACACAAAGGCGACAATTCTTCAGAACTCTCTTTTGACCAACTGCAATACTTTCTCCCTCTCCAAAATTCTAGAACACTGTGTACACAAATCATGGCCCATCTCTTAGAAGGTAACCCGATGACCCCTGCCAAACATGGCTTTTGGCCACATAACAGCACCTCCATTGCTCTCATCTCCTTTACCAACACCATTTCCCTATACATAAATACCAATAGGCTTGTATCCTGCTTATTCTTAGATCTGTCTAAAGCCTTTGACGCAGTCTCCCACCCTATCCTCCTTTCAAATCTCTCTGAACTTAGCCTTTCCGCTGCAACTATATCCTCAATTAGCAGCTACCCCTCAGATCGGCACCAATGCATCAAATGGCTATCTGCTCTCTCCCCCTTTCTCCCCCATCAAAACAGGTGTCCCACAAGGCTCCATCCTTGGACCCTTCCTTTTTAACATTTACCAATGAACTCCAAAAACCCGGTCCCCAATCATCCCTCATATTATGCAGATGACTCATTATATCCATAGCCGATAACCCAACCGACCTTCTAACCCTCACACAATCATTATTCAACCTCACAGAAACCTAGCTAACAAGACACCAGCTCATACTCAACCCCCCCCCAAAGAAAACTCCTACTTTTTCTCCCAAAAATCACTCTACCCTCTTACATCTTCTTTCACCAACACAGTGATGGCTACCAAAAACCAAACTAAGCTCCTCAAAGTAATCATAGATGACCAGCTGAAATTAAACCTTCACATTCATCACTGCATTAACAAAACCCATCAAAAGCTTGGCCTCCTTTACAGAAACAAATTCCTTGCCCCACAATCTAGAAAAACACTAGCCAATGCCTACCTCCTCCCCATCCTCTTCTACAGGTCACAAATCTTTACTAACCTCCAGTCTCATCTGCTCTCCAAACCTATAACTAAGTGGCCAAACTTGCTAATTTGCCAGACAAAATTCACTGTCCAGCCCTCAAGTCACTTAACTGGCTTGAGTTTCTTAATCACCTCAAACTCAACTCCTCAGTCCCTCCATCACTAAACCCTCCTCCTGTCCAAGTATTTCCTCTCTAGTCTCACTATATACCCCCACCCGACCTTTTAAGAGCTCTTCTCAATGCCTACTGCAAATTGACAAACCCAACAAATCTGCAGGACAGAACTTGTACAGCTACTCTCCTGCCCCATGGAACAAGATTCCCTTGACTATAAGAAACATACCCCAGACCTACAAATTTAAGAACCCACTCAAACAGCACCTAATCCACCTCATATGCCCCTGTAATCTCCCCCCTAAACCTAGCTCCAAGCAGCTTTAGCAGAGAGGGTCCTATGGTACCTCTTTTTTTAAGTCATACTATTTTTATGTTTTTTAATGAGTCACTGTATAAATTTACCATTGTTGCATTACTATATCAACATGTGATTAACCTATATTTGTATATATTTCCTAACAATGTTATAGTTTATGTATTTGGAGCTGCTCTCTTCAGGTCTCCACTGAAAATGGACCACTGGCTCAGTTGGACCAACCCAGTTAACAAATGTCAAATAAAATAAATTTTAGTAAGCACAAAACTAAGCGTAGAAAGTACAGTTGTGTACACTTACCATAAATATTGATGTTAGAGTGTATTCACTGTTGCAGTGATCACATTTGGGTTATCTACCTGCAAGTAGTCCTCAGCCAGCCTAAATACCACAGTCTTGGATTCCTGTGGATGCTCTTTCTTCCATGATGTTAGGTCGTCAGTGATATAGAACATGCAGCCAACACCATTACATCAGTTTTTCTTGCCCCAGATGTCAGGTGACCCCACAATGAGAAGCCATTATATGTTATGGTACACCTCCATCAAAAAGCAAATACACCAGAAAACTTAAATACACCAAACAAGAAAGAAATGTACAGCCAAGAGAAGTCAGGGGGCTAGAGGGAGGGTAACCAGGACTGCAACAGTGAATACACTCGAACATCTACATTTATGTTAAGTGTACACAACTGTACTATGTTCTTTGTGTTTCACTGCTGCAGTCATCACATTTGAGTCTATTCCCAGAGCTAAGAAAGGGAGGAGGAAGTTAGAGAGCATTAGGGCCAGCTATTAAGCCCTGCAAGACTACAGTGGCAAAACCAGCTCTGGATTTAGAAAAAATAGGCATGTGGTAATGCTTGGTGAAGGTATGTACAGAGCTCCAGGTAGCTTCTAGGATGTCCCTGGTAGGAACCTCCTCTGAGAAAGGCTGTAGAGGTAGCTGCAGCCCTGGTGGAATGTGATCTTAACCCCTGTAGGGTAGGTTTTCCATGGTGCTTGTAGCAGAAATGAAAGCAATTGGCTACCCATTTAGAAATGGTTTGCTTTGAAATGGCCTTCCCCTCTGCCCCTGCAGCAAAGTCAACTAGCAGCTGTTCAGATTTTCTGAGAGGCTTAGTCCTGTCCAAATAAAATCCAAGCTGTTTGTGCATGTCCAGAGTGCAGTATTTGTTATCCTTTGTTTTGTGGATTAGGGAAAAAAAGTAGGCAAATTAATGAACTGATTTAGGGCCAAACAAGACACCACCCTGGGCATAAAGGAAGGACTGGTCCTGAGGCAAACCAGGTCTGCATGGAAAATGAAGGGCTCCACTGCCATGAGGGCCTGTAATTCAGACACTCTTCTTGCTGAAGTGATGGCTAGAAGAAAGGCTGTTTTCCAAGAAAGGAATTTCAACTCTGCAGTTGCAGCTTGCTCAAAGGAAGGGAGAGTGAGTTTTTCCAGTACAAAGTTAAGGTCCCAGGCTGGAGTAGGGGCTGTCCTTTGGGGGGGGGGGGGTCTTAAATTTTTGGCCCCTCAAATTGATTTAGCAGGGGGTGAGAGAAGTGGGGTGGTTCAGTATTATGTGCTGAAATGTCAGAGGCATGAATTTTAATTGACTAGAAGGATAGGGCTTTGTGGAGCATTTCTGTTAAGTACTGAAGAATATGAGGTAAGCTGAGCACCGTTGTGTCCATCCCCTAAGACTGGCTCCAGGAACAGTATTTTTTCCACTTTTCAGCATATGATTTTCTAGTACTAGGCCTCCTTTCTGCAGAATTACATCTACACCTGCTTACTGAGGGACGCTATTGGAGAGCTCAAGGAATTAGCCAGGGTGCAAGGTTCAGGGGTTGAAGCTGAGGGTGCAGAATTTGGCCCGCCTGCTGGGACAGCAGGGAAGGGGTCTGAGGCAGGTGCCATAGTTCCAGCAGTGTCGTACTATGCAAAAGGGGGTACCAGTGCTGGCATGGCCAGTCTGGCACTATCAGTATTGTCCTTGGCTTGTCCTGTTTGATCTTTTGCAGAACCTTTGAGAGGAGAGACAGAAAGGATAAGGCATAAACAGAGAGGCTTTCCTAGGTAAAGGGCAAGGCATACACTTTCCAAGTTTGACTGTGGGAAGTCCTTGTGCAGAATTTGTCCAATTGGTAGTTCAGAGGGGAGGCAAACAGGTCTACCTCTGGAGTCCATTTGTTCAAGAGATTGAATATTTTTGGTTCCAGTTTCCATTCGTGTGGGTCCATGAGATTTCTGCTTAGGTCTGCCAGTGAATTTAGCTTGCCTGGCAGGAATTAAGCTTGTAGGTGCACTTGTTAGCTCAAGGCTGTGTTCCACAGAGCCATAGCTAGTTTGCAGAGAGGGTACGAGTGGGTTCCTCCCTGCTTGTTTATGTACTACTGTGGTGTTGTTCGTCTTTACGAATAGTTGTTCCTGGAAGAATGCGGTCTTTGAAGGCAGTCAGTGAATTCTGTGCAGCTTACATTTCTTTTTGATTGATAACCAGGTGCATCTGTCTCGGGTTCCATTTGCCCTGAATGCACTGCCCTGCCAAGTGTGCCCCCCATGCAAAGTCTGATGTCTGTAGTTAGGGCTTGGGGCGGTAGGGGGTAGAGTGAAAGGGAGCTCCTTGTTGTGGTAGCAGGCCTCTGCCCACCAAGGAAAATCTCTTTATACAAGGAATGACAGGAATCATCAATTCCAGCTCCTGAGAATGTTGACACCATAGGCTTTTTAGATACCACTGTAGTTTCCTCATACGCAGTCTTGCATATAGAATTAGGAGAATGCAAGAGGCCATGAACCCCAGGACTTGCAAAATTTTCCTTGCAGATAGCTGGGTCTTCGTGGCCAATAGTCTGAAGTAGGTCGTCAAACTTGTTTCTCTGGAGTGACTAAAGCCATCTGGAAAATTGTGTTCAAGCTTGCTCCCAGGAATAGAATCTGTTGGCAGGGTACTGGGTGAGATTTATTTTTGTTTATGGTGTACTCCAGTGAGATTAGAAGTACATTTATGAATGCCAAACGTTTTATTAGCAAGTCCTGGCTTTCTGCCTGAATCAGACAATTGTCCAAATAGGGGTATATTTGAATATTTCTCTGCCTGCAAAATGCAATGGCTGGAACTAGACACTTTGTGAATACATTGGGTGCAGTAGATAGCAGTAGGTAAGCCAAAGGGAAGTACAGAGAGCCTGCCTTGAAGCGTAGGTATTTCCTGCAAGATTCCCTTATTGGAATGTGAAGGTAAGCTTCCTTCAAGTCTAAGGTTGCCAACCTAGCATAGGAAGCAGCTGTTGAAGTGTTAGCATTTTGAATTTTGGGATTACCAGAAAGGTGTAGAGAGGTCTAGGATAGGACACCAGGAGCAGTCTTTTCTGGGCACCAGGAAAAGTCTCGAATAAAAACCTTGTCCCCTTTGTTCTGCTGGGACAGGTTGAATAGCCCTGATACTTGGAAGAGAGAGAACCTGTTGGGCCTCCGCCCACTGATTTTGGGGTAGGTCTGGCCAACTGTTTGGGGTTGGTAGGATGTGGAAGTGGAATCTGTATCCTTGGGAAACTACATTCAAAACCCATTTGTCCTCGGTAATGAGTTCCCAGTTTTATGCATGCAGGGCAAGCTTTCCTCCTAAGGGAGGAGGCAGTTGAGCAGGGCTTGGAAGGGTTAAGGTTAAGTCATTGTGGCATTTTTCCATAGGGGGGTGGCTTACTACTCCCTGCTTTGAAAGTGGGAGCTCCCCACTGCTTAGGCCTGTGCATAGCCTGAAACTGAAACCTACGTGGTCTGCTGTTCCTAGGTTTGGACCGAGAAGGCCTGAAAGAGACTGGAAAGGAACAATTCTTTGAAGGCCAATGCCTACTAAATCTGGGAGGCTGTACTTGCAGGAAATCTTTAACAGTTTACATGGATTTAACTTTTTCCTCCATCCTTTTGAGGACTTCTTCTGCTTTGTTGCCAAACAGGCAGTTTTGGTTTAAGGGAGCATCTGGTCATTTAGCTTTTACATGATCTGGCAAGTTTTGCTCCTTAAGCCAAGCATGCCTTCTAAGTACAGACCCAGTGACATCAGCCCTGCAAGATGCTTCTAAAGAGTCAAAACCACATTGCAAAGTATGTTTACCAACTTGTTCTGCAGAATGCATTAAATCCTGTAATTGTATGTTCAGCAGAGTCAGGAATCAACATCTTTTTCTGTTTAAGCATTCCCATAATATGCTGCTGGTACTTTAACATATGAAACTGGCAATTTAAAGCCCCAATGGCCAAAGTAGCAGAAGTGTATACCTTCTTACCCCCATCTGGCTGAGGCTCTAGAATCTCTATCAGAAGGGTGTAGGATTTTTGGCAGCAGTAGCCTTAATGCCTTTTGGTCCTTGGGAAATAGTCTCTGGATCCGCAGTAGGATTCCTGAAGAGGAACTTGAGAGAGTCAGGTACTAATACCAGTCAGGTTTTCTGGGAGCTGGAGGTAAGGTGTCTGGGGAAAGGCTAGATTCCAAGAAAGGATCATCTACTATGTCCATTACAGGAGGGATAGCTAAAGGCCTGTGTTGAAGAAGGCGTACAAATTCCCTAAGCCTCTTTTTGGAGTCAGAATAAGCCTGGCTTTCCCAGCGGAAATGCTCCTTAAGAGAGTGCAAAGTTTCGCCAAAAGAAAAATCTTCTGGAAGGGAAGCAGAGGGAATGGAATCCTCTGCATCAGAATACTCACAGGTAGATAAAGGCAAATCCTGGTAATGAGAAGGAACAGAAATATCAGATTCCTGATCAGAAAAATCAGAATGAAAATCAGTTCTAGGTCTCAGGGGGAAGGCTGGCTTCCCCCAATTAAGGTAATAAGGTCTTCAGCCATTCCAAGCATTTGTTTTTTTTTTTAGGCATATGGGCCTGAGCATGTGGTTTGGACGTCAGTTTACTAGGCGTGGTGCGAGTTTTAGGCCTGGATGAAGAAGGTGGCATCTATTTAAAATGCAAGTCTGTAGGCCTGAATACACCCTCAGAAGCGAATGCCTGCACAGCGGCTCCGGACCCATCCAAAGTAGACATCGGCAGGTTCCATAGTCTAAGAAGCATATTGTGGCATATCAGACTCCAAATGGGTCTCAGTAGAAGCCTGTGAATCTGAAGTAGCGGGTATCAGAGGCTGCGCAAGAGCTTCATGGAGTACTGAGATTGGCGACTAGCTTAATGGAAGCGTAGTCAGCAGCTTTCGACCTGTGCTGTCTGTCTCTGTCTTTATCCTTGTGTTTTTTCAGAAGATAGTTAGTCAGATGGCTTAATGAAGCCATTTCAGATAACCAAAATAATTTGCTGCAGAGATAGCCCGACGAATAGCTCGGGGGTTGAACAAAGCACAAAACAGACAGCGAGGGACCTCGTGGTCTGGGCTGAAGCAGGGAATGCAGTACGAATGAAAATCTTTGAGGTATTTGCTTTCCACAGGTAAGACAATTGTTAACTATTACTGACATCAGCTGGAGCAAGAAAAAAGAACCCCAACGGGGTACTTATCTTTTTGAAGACTTCGGTTCTGAAACTCGAAAATGAAAATTTCAGGATTCGGCCGACCGGCACTTGCAAACTGCTTCTACTTCAGGCACTGCATGGCAAGAAAGACTGATGTAATGGCATTGGCTGCATGTTTTATACCCCTGACGTCCTGATGTCATGGAAGAGACTGCATCAGATGCAGGAATCCAAGACTCTGGTATTCAGGCCGGCTGAGGGCTACCTGCAGGCTGATAACCCAAATGTGATGACTGCAACAGTGAAACATGAAGAACATCAAAGAATATAAATAGTAAAAACAATTACCAATGACAAACAGAATTAAAGATGCAATAAAACTCAATTTTAAACACTTGAAATATTAAAAGTCACAATATATCACCTAGAAAAAAAAAATGCCCAAGTTAGAATAAGCATTTTTTTTAAACAGTCCATAACAGACTTGCTAAGCAAGCCATGGTCGATTTATGTCTCAACAAATGACATAGTGAAAGCCACAAGACTGAAACCTGAAAGAAAAGCGACCATGTTCCAAGTTTAACATGGCAATTACTAGCATCCCCCTGCCTGCAGAGTGCAAAGAGCAAGAAAGTTGACAGGTAACCCAGCAGATCCTTAAAGTAGGTGGTATCCATACCATGCAGGGCTTCATAAGCTATCACCAGCAATCTTACTCTAAAGATCAATGACCAGCAGTGCAGGATACACAAACGCTGGTAATAAGATTAAAACTTGAAGCATTTGTTAAGGAGCAGCATAGGGTAAATCACAGTGAAAACATTACATTATACAGGCCATGAAAAAAACTAAAGCATTTAGTACGTCTGCCAGGTTTTTTGGGGCAGTACCAGATGCAAGACAGAACACCCACATGAAAGTCATGGAACAAAAGCAGTAGTATCTTGCCCCCACTAACTGCCATCTATTTCCCCCTCAACTACCCATCACTCCTCCAGATCTATGTCCATGCCAAATATCCCAAAGGTTCTCTGCCAACAAAAGCATGTAATCATATCAACCACCTCTTCCACTGTGCACATACAAAGCACTCAATGTGCAAAAAAAAAAATGTAGTTTAACAGTTTTGTTAGTGCACCATTACACACCCTTTACTAGCCTAATCACCCTTTCCTTGTGGTTGCCAGAAGTGTAACCAGTATTCCAGAAATGTCCATGTATATACTTCATTGTAGAACTTTGCCTCTGCTCCAAAAATGAATGTGAAAATGCTATGCTGGATTTTCCTGCTTGTCATATTGCACCATGCAATGAGACAGCCTCTTTGTACTATTAGCACTTCTGAATCAAACTGCCCTTTGCACTCAGTGAAACTATGTCCAACTATGCTCTCCTACACCACTCATGAGCAACAGACATTTAACATGCAGGTTGTTCACCCATTCTGCCAGTCATTAATAAATTAACATTTATGGCATTATTTACTTGAACAACTGGTCCTTCTGGGTTCACAACAGATGCTTGGGTAAGGAAGTGTCAAATATCAAACTTAAATTGGAAACAACTTCCTTAGAAAAACAAGACATATGCAAAGGAAAGCTGATTGTATTCAAATGTAGGAGTCTGCAATCCATAATCTATTAACTCACAATGACTCTACAGTTTCTATCCACCTTTTCTTCCTTAAAAATCAAACTACGACTTTCCTGTATATCTTGACTTTGTGCTTGTGAAGGGCATTTAAATCTGACTTAAGATCCTAGCCATCCTCCTACAGAACTCAATCCCATTAATTTCTGAACATTCCAGGACAGTATCACTTTGGTCACTGTTCCACTCAAGAAAAATGACAGAAACCATCATTCAGGCAGGCATGAAGCAGGTTATAAATTATCCTACAGCTACTGCCTACCTAGTGGTCTGCAACTCCCCTACAATGGCTATTTGAGTCTGGTGGTCTAACAGCTCCCAGAGGAAGACCAGTATCACCCATTAACTCTCCCCCTGTAACCTAACTGCCATCAAATGGATTACCACTGCTCACCCAGTGTTGGACCCACAATAGTTAAGGACTTCACCTCACAGCTACAAGGTACAGGATTTCAGTCTGACCTCTGGTTATTCACTAGGCTACTAACAGTCTGCAGATTGATAGCCTAGTATTTACCCATGTGCCTATTAGTTCAGAGGCCTACAGAGAAAGCAGTCATATGTATCCACAGCATGGTATTTCTAATTAGACAAACACTACCTGATGGAGTGGGGTGGTGCGGCCTAATCCTTACTTGTGCAAGTGCACACTTGAACTGAAATTACCATATGATTTGGTGAGTTGTATAGACACCCCCAAGGTCAAGTTCATGACTGCCATCCTCCTTCAGTGAAAAGCATTTGTGTGTTATATGGCACTGTCTGTAAAGCAACCCCACCACTACGAGAGCCATGGCCATCATCTCTTGCAAGCTCCTATGCCACTAACAAAGCCTAGTCATGGTTACTGTGACATCCCCACTCTGGTCCAGCAATCAAGGAGCCAAAATCCTCACCACTGGCACTGGAGAGACACTCTCACTTGGAACAAAAATAGATACACCCAGTATTTCCAGATGCAGTTCTCTGCCATCAAGCACAATTTCCTTTAAGAGCACACAGGGAACACATGCAATCTGGGGTCTGCATTTCTCCCTCTCCCATCAAGCACAATTTCCTTTAAGAGCACACAGGGAACACATGCAATCTGGGGTCTGCATTTCTCCCTCTCCAAGTCCCCAATAAGACTTTCCAGTGGCACAGCTACAGATAGAAGTCTTTAGCTGAGTGTCCAAGCAAAGTCCTACACCACTCCTTCTGTGAAACCAGTGGTGTGCGTCTCTGCTCCAAACAGCTGACAAACTCTTGGAGATTTGATTTGTGCACTTGCACACAAAAAAAAACCTGGGAAAGGCTGGCACAGATTTACTAGCTATGCCCCCTTCTGCCTAGACTACGAGGTAGTTAGTGCCACCTGACACTCCAAAGCAAACTACTTTAAGGCTCTTACAGGAGTACCCAACTATACTGGGTGAAATTAATACCAATACAAATGGTAGTGCTTTCACCAGTGCAGTAATTGCTTCAGAAGTGGCCACAGTGTCACTGAATAAATACAAGAACTCTCAAAGGTTAAAATATTCTCTAAAGGTCCAGCCACAATGAAAAGTTTATTTAATGATAAATAATAAAACATGAAAATGCTAAATATCTATTTACAATAAACACCAGAGTTTCAATCATGAGAAATACTAAAACACAGATGAATAGACACACACATACAGAAAGAGAGTACTCCGCTAATCTTACTGTATTTTTCTGACTTATCTAAAGGATTACTATTCCCTGGTCACTTACCAGAGCAAGGAAGGATGAAGTAGGTGACTGATCCTATTGTCAGGTTCCAAAATGAGAGTGGTCTGAAACTTCAGTCTCATCTAGTATTAAAAAACTAACATTTCAGTGATATATGTAATGTCCTCCTGTAATCCACCTGGTCATCTGACTTCTTGTTTCCATGCTACACTCTTTCCTAGCAACAGACCAAGAATCTTGCACATGTGTGTCAATAATACACACACACAGCTTTGCCAATACCTGCTACAACTTCTGGAAGTCATAAAACCATAAAAAAACTCTTCCTAGAGGAGCTAATAAACCATTCTCTGGCACAAACATTTTGTCTCTGACTGCAGTCAGAACTGTAAGATACAATTCTTCAT
>NC_056750.1:658514176-658538453 GCF_019279795.1 Protopterus annectens
TTGACAATGCCAAAATTCTTATTTCCTTCTGAAAAATGAATGACTGTAAAATTATGCATAATAGTTACCTATATACTCCCTGGTAACAACATACCCTTATTGGAGGAAACCCTTGCCTGGATTTCCAACAATATCAAAAATGAAACCATTACCCTGGGCGATATATATATCAGCTGGTTAGACCTCTGCTCTAACATTCTATCTTCAATCAACCTATTTCATTTTAATCAGGTTATCATTTCTACAACTAACCCTAGTAGGAATGACCACTGTGGCTCCACTTTAGATTGGGTTCCGGTCACTGTACCCAATAAAATATCTTCTGCCTGCACTCTCCATAACACCTTCAGTGACTAACTCCTCACCTTTGTTGACCTAACACCCCCTCCTTTCAAAAGCCACATCAGTATAAACAAAGGAACTTAAAAATTCACCCCACTGACCTTCATAGATGCACTAAAAACAGATTAACTGGTACATGCTAAAAACTCTCCCTCTAGATGTAGTCAACTACCTCAACTCAACATTTCTACATACACTAAACAGCCTTGCTCCTCTTCGTTAAAAGCAAATAAAAGCAAACCATGCCCCATGGCTGAACAAGACTACTAAAGAACTTTTAAAAGCTAGAGTCAAAATTTGGAAACTATGGCTAGCAAATACCCTACAGACCTGTTGAAATTTACACTTTGAAACCAGGTAAAAACATTAGTTAATAAAGACAGGAAAAAAATACCTAAAACTTTAGAACTACAAGTTAAACAACCAAAAATTCTGGAACTCCATTACATCACTAGAAATCCAGGCACAAAAAGCAACCCATACCCACACCTTGACAAAGAAATAGCCACACACTAATTCAGTTTATCAATACTCTAGCACATATCACCGCTACTTTTCCACAAGCCCAAATCAGCCCAAATCCTGCAACTCCTTCAAAATTATCCTCTTGCTCCCCTACCACCACATCCTCCCATTCCCCTCAAAACCCCTCTACCCATTCTACACCCAAGTTCTCTTTTAAACACAATCCAACCACATTAATAAAAAGATACTTCAAGCTCAAACCTTGCGCCAATGCTCCTGATAACCTACTTATACAATTCCTAAAACTAGCAGCCAAAGCTACTCCCCTCCCTTTTCCCATGCTTCTAAATTGATACATCCAAGAATCTTATTTCTCCAAAATCTGGGAAAAAGCTTTTATTCTTACTCTTCATAAAGGTGGCAATAAAACTGATCTCAAACTTCAGACCAATAGTCATTGTCTCGCCTACCTCAAACATCTTGGAAAAATTTATACATATTCAAATTCTAAACTTTCTGCTTCACAACCAAATCCCATCTCCCACACAACACAGATTTATGCCAGTTCACAGCACCACAACTGCTCTCATATTTTATAGATGCAATTAACAGAGCCCAAGACACTGGTAAAATTGTCTCCTCCCTATTCAGGGACATCTCAAAAGCATTTGACAGTCTCAGACCCTTTACTTCTAACCCAACTCTAAGACTGGCTTTCCCACTCCTCTCAACTAGTTCTCAAGCTACTTAGAAGATAGACAAGAGGCCATTAAATGACAACGTTCCCCCTCTCCATATCTTAACACCTCTACTGGAGTTCCCCAAGGATCCATACTAGAACCCCTCCTATTCAGCATTTTCATTAATAGTTTTCTTTCTTCACTAGGTCAGGGATGACTCCTTAAATATGCAGATGACTACTATTGTACGCTCCACAGAATCCATATCTGATCTACAACAAAAAACTCAACTGGCCTTTACCTCCCCTGAGCCCTGGACGTATAATAATCACCTATCCTTAACCCAAGCAAAACCAAGCTCATGCTATTCACCCCTAGGAATACAACCCCCTTACAACAAAGCCCAATTCACTATACATTCTCAAAGTAACAGCAACAGAGGATGTTACCCCACATAAAAGTAACCGCAACAGAGGATGTTACCCCACATAAAAATGTTAACAGTAATAATAGACGAACACCTGAAATTTGGCTTAGACATACACTACAGCATCAGTAAAATGCACCAAAAGCTAGCAATCCTCTAAAGGCATAAATACTTCCTTAGCTCCTCCACAAACCAAGTCCTAGCTTCCACTTGCCTATTAACCTCCCTCTTGTATAGTGTTCCACTATTTTACTAATTTTCACTCCTCCCTAAAAGCTAAACTTGAGATCTGCTATAACAAAATTGCTTCCAATGCCAAATTTGACACCCATCATTGTACTGCTCTTTACTCTCTGAACTGGCTTGAACTACATCTCCTACTGGCTTGAACTACCTCTCCTACCTGCATCTAACAAGTGCACATAAAACAATATTTAAACCAGACTGTCCTTTTCTTAGCCTGATATTCAGTTTCTACCATCCAAGACCACCACTCGAATCCAAGAATTATCACCTTTTGCTGGTACAAAAACTAAACCTGCCAGCTGTCCAGCTTCTACACTTTAGTTCGGTAGCCAAAACACGGAATGCCCCACCCTTAACTATCAAGACTACTCAAAATCTGCAGCTTTCAAAACTTCTGTAAGATTACTTATCTGGAATTGCATCGACATCTTATCTCCTCCTCTCAAAACCTAATGTGCCTCTGCTGAATGCCGACATTTATGTCGAACATTTATTATGTATTAATACCAGGTGTAAGCCTAACTGTTCCCACAGTCAGGAACAGGTATAAAAGGTCTCTTGCTCCTCTTTACTTTTGTCTATTTGTTATACCTATAACATAACCAATTGTTAAATATGTAACCTTTTCTGTATATTCACTCAATGTATACACTCTGTGGACTTGCTATTTGTGGAACTTTTCTCCCGGGCCTCCACTGCAGATAGGCTCATACCAGCCCATTGGACTACCCCGGTAAACAAATACAAATAAAAAGTTATGCTAGACATTTACAGAAACAGCATTTCATGATTAAATACGTATGCAGTTAAAAAAAATACAAGGCAGGTGCAATGGTTTGGTTAACACAGCTTGTATAACAGGACATCTGATTTCTACAGTTTAAAGTACCATTTTACAAGCTTGCCAGTTTTAAGGCAGAGCTAAAATTGAGGAACAAGTACTGATACAAAGCTGACAAAAAGGAAGATGATAAACATAACAGGAAGAGTAGAGAATTGCAACTGGAAGTCCAGATTCCTAAATCACAGTAAAGATGAATTGAAAAAATGAAATTAGGTGGGTCTATATTACACTATCAGCTGATGAAAAGAGTGAACGCTCTTTCATCAAACAGATAATGTTGAAAGACCTAAACAGCAATGACAATGAACATCTTTTTTTTTCCCAGGGAAAAAAAAACGTGGGCCATGTCTTCGGGACTGCCATTTCCTCCACTATGGTGCGATCTCAGTTTGTATATTTAAGTATGAGGGCACAGCCCCCCCCCCACTCTTTTTGTTTTAAGGGTTTTTTTTGGTTTTTTTTTTTTATGGCAGAGCAGCAAATTGTTTTCCCGGGGGGGGTGTCGCTGTTCCGTGTCTGCTGTTTAGGGCTTTCGATATTATCGGTTAGATGAAAGAGCGTTCGCTCTTTTCATCGGTCAATAATGTAATATAAACGCATTTAGGCAATATTGCAAAGATATCCTCAAAGATTAAAGTTGTCACATGCACTTAAAGTTTAACACACAATTGATTTAGACAACCTAATGAATGTGACACCTTTAAGGTGCCATATCCAGGCCAATGTTATTCTCTACCAAGACAAAAAAAATTCACTGTAGAATCCCATTCACGGCAAGTCTATAAAAGATTACACTGAAAATATGTAGCAAAGCTGTCAAAACATTTTTATGGGATTACATTTAAACATATCCTTGAAATTTATCTATTATCAATATTTTGTCCTCAAATATATAAATGGATTGATTAATCAGGTGACTGGGCTGGTCCAATGACCATTTCCAGCCATGGCTGGTGTTAAAAGAGGAAAGGGTACATGTAAATAAGGTAATAATTGGTTGTAATCAACTAACATGTTTTTGAAAGGTGGGATGAACTCAAAAGCACCAAGGAAAACTCACACATCTAACAATTACTTGAAGTCCGGATTGAAACCTGGCCCCTGGGGCTATGAGGCAGAGATTCTATAAATGAGCCATTACACTGCCCCCTCAATAACACCCCAAAAGTGGTCATTTTTCATATCCTTAGCAACTATACGTTTAACAGGACTATAAATATAAAATGAGATGTATTTACTGTTGTGAACTACTGAACTATCCCAACAGATTTTCAGTATAACAGAAAATCTCAAAGAAAAATATGCTGCAACACTACTGAACATTTCTAGATATAGAAGCCTGCAATTCAGTAGTAAAATGAAGTCTCAAAACTTCTGCAATCTTCAGTAGTAACAGTCAATAAAAGCAGCTCCTTTGCAAACATCTCATGAGAGTCTTCTTGATGCAAGATCCAAGCCAAAATTATAATTTCACACTCCAGAAGTAGATTCCGTGCAAGTGACAAAACCATAGCACCAGATGCAATAATTTTCACATTCATGATATACTGGGCTGGATATATGATTTGGGACTGGATACAAGACATGGCAGCCATCACATACATGAGGTTATGTTAACCATCTAAATCAAATGTTTGAAACCTATTATAGTTCTGAACATGCATTTAAATTTGCATATGCAGTCATCATAACTTGTCACTCTTCAAAATTTTCATCCACAGTTTAAAATATGTGTTCTTTGGAACATCTTATAAAAAATCTGGTAATCGTATTCCTTGTGGCAGAAAAAATTTTTTTGCATGTAGACAATCTTTTGCATACAAGTGGTTTTAACAGTCCTACAAGATATAGAAAGTCGCAGTGCCATGGCCATACAGTATATTCTGTTCTGCTTCAACTTTTTTCACAACCAAGATTTATTTCTTATGTGATGGAAGTTTAGGTTTTACCATTATTTATTTAACCTCCACTTTTTCAGGTTTGACAAGAGTTTTTTTTTCTACACTCCTCCCCATGTTTGATATAAATCAGTCTTAAAACCCCACAGCACTTATTTTTATATGGCTCTGCAAAGCCATTTAACCCACAAAGTACTTGGACACACTTTTAACCAGGTGGCTGTCAAAATCCACTATCAACCATATCACAATCCTCATTTGGAAGCAGTCTGCAGCACTACACACTTCTCCCGAAAAAGCTGTTTGACAGCTTATGACATTATCTCCATAACAAAACATTACCCATTATAATCTGTTTCAGCTAATATCTATTAAAGCAGACTTCAGGTGCCCCTTCAGCAATGTTTTTTTTTTTTCCAGAGTAGAGAGTCTTGGATTAATCTGACTCGTTCAATTTAAGGACAGCTGGTGTTGCACTTTCTTTAGACATTTACAGACAATCTAGTAATATACAATAAGGGGGATGCGAGAAGGGCAAAATCTCCTACAATATCTAATTTATGTTTTACACAGACATACTGTTAGAGTGTAACATTGACCAAGCCATTTAAATTCAACTAACTGATAACCAGAGCATAGATACAGCTATACAAGAGAAGGCAAATCAGTGACTTCACTGAGATGAGACTATCAAAAAATACTTTAGTGATCTCAAAATGGTAACAATCCTATACCAGGCTGCCATTCTTAATTACCCTAAACATATAATCACAGCATAGTAGCCCAGACAAAGTGGAATTTTATGTACCATTTGCTGTCCAGCATCCATCATCAAAATAGCTTTTCATCTGCGTTAGCCATTTCCTGGGACCAGTCATGTCTGGGGATGCATAGTATTCATTTTTTTCTTTTGCTGTTTTTTGATATATACAGCATGCCCAAGTGACCCTTTCCCACTTGAGTCAGAGTATTCAAGAAATCATGTTTACCTAGGTTACTCCCCATGAATGGTTACCTTAACTCCTCCAGCAGGGTCTGTTATGTCAGAGAAGCTTGCGACACAAATGAACAAGGCATCATTTTTCTTTACTGCTCTTCCCTCTTCTCCCCACCACCACAACCTCACACAGGTGGGTATGGTGAGATACATTCCCAACAGCATTACAACCACCAAAGGCATTAGCAAACTATGCAGTGTTGTGTATTCAACGACATGCATACAATCTTTTTTCCAGCAAGATGTTCTAGTACCAGGCTCAAAGACTGCGGTTGGGGATATACAGATGATACTTGCAATGCATGGATATGCAAATATATTTTGTATGCACACTATACATGCCATTCATCATAGTCAACTAATCAAGTATGCAAGAAAGCCTGTCAAAAAAGGTTTTGAAAAAGATGTCTAGAATGACAGTGAATAGTGAAGGGAAACAAAATGCACCAGATCTCACATATCCCAGCTCTACAGTCTTAAATGCATTGCTCTCAACCCAGTTTGTTTTTTCAATTACGCTCGTTATTTTACGGCATCAATCACACTGTGCTCCCCAATGCTAAACTTGAACCAATTTAACAAAATGATCCAGTCAACTTTATTCTACAGTCACTAAAATAAGAATGTTGCAGCCTTCATAACACACTGCTCTAGAAGTAACAAGTTGCTATGGAAACTTGGATAAATGTCAGTAGACCTAAAGTTGAGCAGTAAGGAAAGCTGAAACACATTTTGTAATAACAGCTTGCATTTGTATCGAGATGGAATGCATTTAGTCACTCACCTTCCGGATCAGAAGCTGTGACTGAGGCCCACCACTGCCTTC
This sequence comes from Protopterus annectens, assembly GCF_019279795.1. Lineage (NCBI taxonomy): Eukaryota > Metazoa > Chordata > Ceratodontiformes > Protopteridae > Protopterus > Protopterus annectens. The sequence goes on from NC_056750.1 coordinate 658,520,902, forward strand.
TACCTCGTAGCGAATTTTATTGAAAAGGGCCACATTATACTGCTGTTCATAGGATTTCTTAAACTCTTCTAGAACCTTTACAGTCTTCTCTGCAGAGAAAAAAGTAATCAGAAAAAAAGGCATCAGTTACGACACTTGCATAATTATAATAAATAGTCAAGTTCAATGTCACTGTTGTACACAGTCCCTTAAAATCAACAATTTTAAAAATCACCCAGAATTTACACAATACAAGCTTGAAAAAGTCTTAGGTGTGCTCACACTAAATTAGGTGCTTCTTGACCAAGTACTCCAGGGTGGTCTGACAAAGGTACGTTTACTTACTTTATTTTACGTTAATTTGTTAACTCAGGTAGATTAATGCTCCCAACAGTCTAATTTCAGCCTCAGTCTGGATGTGAAGCAGCATTTTACCCCAGGAAATTAACACACACACACACACACACACACACACACACACACACACACACACACACACACACATACATAAAATAAGCTTAAAGTTGGTTGAAAGCCATTTTCCTGCATTTACATAACCATTTGCTGCACACTTAGTCAATACCCTCTCACATTTTGACTAAATTCCTGCATATTATCTTTACAACATAAATGTTGCAATTCAAATGCAACCTGAGAAACTGTGCACTGCAAGACATGTGTGCGCTCATTAACAATGTAACACCAGCACCACCACTGGTATTGATGGTTCCCTTTTACATATATCCTTATTACTTTTCCAAGTGCTTTGGGATCCTTCAAGTAATGAGAAAGTGAACAGATGTAACAAAACCCAGCCTCAGTTTTCAGCAAGGTAACAAATCCCTCTGATCATCCAAATCTGTTCTTATGCCAGCCACTCTCCAATTCCACGATCATAGTTTTCCTTGGTACACGGTCTTACTGTGTACTTCAACACAACAGCCTGCAGACCCTTCAAAGTTTTATTTTTATATCCACAATACCAGTACCCGATTAAATCCTTTGGGAGCAAATAACCACTTTCTCCCAGCCATTAAGACCTAATATTTTCATCTCACTTGGGCTATTGCACAAGTCAGATGCCCATCTGACCATTTTCTAAACCTTCATAGCCCGTAAATTTCTGGTTAACACTGCTTTTATCATTTGAATGTGCTAAAATCTAAGTATAATGTGCAACTCGTTCTGAAATTGATGCAATTGAAAAAAAAAAAAAAGCAGCTTATAAAAGCTTACCCTGGGTGCAAGAACAGTAGAGAGCCAATAGTACTGACTTGGACCGAGCTGGGCTTTCTGAAGGCAGAAAAGCCACATTAAGCCCCAAATATTTTAAATCCATATTATACAACATTTCATCAACAAGACAGAAAACGAGATGGTGCTAAGCTAGCATAATTTACATCAGTAATGTCCTATAGCACGCACTTGTGATGGTAATCTAGGAGTGATCTTTCAACCACATTGCATCTCTCTTGAAATGCTGGTGCAAAAGCAGTACTGATCTCATCACTTAATCACATTATATTCCGAGCAGTCATGGAGGATTTAACTTCCTGTGTACCAGCCAAACTAAAGGATTACAGTACCTCGCAACTGTACAGATATTCGCAGAATGTCCAGATTTTTTGGCATTTTCAGTTCATGTCTCAAATTTTGGTTTTCTGGCAAATTGAGGATTGATGTCAAACTATAATGACAGACATTTCAGTTTCAGACTTCATACCCATCAGAAAATTCATGCTAATAAAAAAAACTGCTATTCCACCTACTTTGTAAGAGCAATATTTAAAAGTGTTCCTATTTTTGGGTCTTTGTCCCCCATTACTAATAGAGAAATAAATCTGTACAAAATTATTAAGTATGTTTCTGACCAGTCTTCAACATTTTCCTCTTCTGTACAACTGCGTGTTAGCTGTCCGTTATTTCTACCTAGTACACTGTTACCATTTTGGTACCTAAACCATAAAGGCCATTTAATAACATTATATTCTACCCTCCTGTAATTCTTCCTACCTCTCATCTCATGAAGCTGTAAGTGCATATATGCCTGCACTCCAAATTATACTTGTGTACTCAAACACTTGTTTTAATTCCATTCAATGATTTGTTACACCACCTTGCTCAAATATTATTCCGTCTTGTATGCTATTGTGTTTTCAATAGTTTTTGAAAATTGTATTGTACTTGTTAACTTTGTTGATATTAGCTTTGTAATATTTGTTTGAGCTTTTCTCACTGGGCCTCCTTTGAAAATGGGCTAATTTTGCGGCCCAATGGACTTTCCTGGTTAACCAGCTCCAAATAACTAAATAAAAATATGAACATAAAAAATGCAAATAATGAAAAAACTAAATAGTTACTTTATATGCACGTCTTTTTGATAGGATGATCCTTCTTCATGGCTTCCCTCACCCCTACAAAAAGAAAGTCTACAGGTCTTAATGGAAGTGCTGCAAATATGTAGAAATGAAATTGTAGTAGCTCTTACTTGTTCTGAAGGTAGACTGTTTACAGCTGCAGTATACAGAATGAGAGGAGCAAGGAGTAAATACAAAATACAATATTTTACAAAATATGGAGTGAATGAACAGTTTTAAATACTGGTGGGTGGGAGGGGAGAAGGTTTAACTTCAGAACAGTGAAAAACAAAGATGAGATAAAGGAGAAGCAGCAGGCAGAGTGGAACTTACTGTAAAATATCAAAAGCAGACAAATAGGAGCCATGCTGCACATTAGCAGTACAACACCTAGAGGGAGTACACAACCATTGTTTTTGTGTCTTTCAGCTTTTCCCAGTTAGGGGTCGCCACAGCGCAACTCCGGTCCGCTAATGATTGGCAGAAAATTTTTACGTGAAGAGTTGCCAGCCCTGAGACACAACCTTCAATGAAGGTACGCCCATTCACGCATGTCTCCACGCAGAAGACGCTCTAGCTGAGAATCTAACAGGACAACTGTAATGATATAAATAAATGAAATGCAGGAGCCATGGGTTTGAGGGCAAGGAAAAAAGGGGGCAATAAAATACATTTCTTAATGGGGAATGGCAAGACAAATTTCTTCCTTTAACTGGGAATTATAAAAGATACAAGTTCATAGGTGAGCTACAGCAAAGCGCTTATGATAACAACAAACATTCTCTGTTCAAATCACCTGATTTCGGGAAAAAAAAAACAATGGGAAGGAATTCTGAACTACAGAAAAAATTTAGTCATGTGTTATAAAAATGTTCTGCTATTATACATTATATTTTGGAGTGGTGTTTCTATATTATACCAGGAAATGTGATCCTGCACCATCCCCCCCCCAGCATCAAGGTAAAAAAATAATCTTGATGCCAAGAATCATAATCTATACAGACATTTTCAAGAACTAAGACCATATGTTTATAAAATGTTTTACTGGGACTGCAGGACTTCTACAGTTTGCCTTGTAAGAATGATAAAAAAGCAGCAATATAGCTTTAGGCAATGAAACACAAGATACATGGTTTGAGTAATTTGGTGGAAATAAAGACAGCTGTACAGAAGTAGAGAGATACAAACTTGACTTGCTTGCTAAGCATTTCTTTTTGACAAACTGACTTTAGCAGAGACCTTTTTTTTTTTTTTTTTTTTTACCAGATGATAGATGGTTACATACAAAAAAAAGTGGGCAACAAGGTAAACACATGTCCTTCAAACGACAAGTTAAACTAATGTCCCTCCTGGCCGAGCTGGTGAGAGTAGGGGATACTTTCATACACTTACAATAGCATGTTACACTGTATTTACCTATTTTATACTCATCCATTTTCTAGTGCCCTGGACAAAAGTTCCTGATTATAAATACCACCTTAGGCCTTCCCTGAAGACAGACCCCTGGCCTAGTGGGACTATACTGCTCAACAAAGAATTAAAAAATAAACATGCAAATGCACAAGCTAAATGGAATATTGCCTCAATTGACCACGTATGAGAGAAAAACCTACTACGGAATTTAAGTGGAAATGCAAGGTTTTCAGAATGAGAGGAATGGATTTTTTCTTGCTAGCATAGAATGAATGAACAGATTTACTGGACAAACATGTGCAATTAAGGGCATAAAAGTACATTTTGACTGAAAGAATAAAAAGAGATGGTCATTTGTAAACATTACGGAATACTTTGGAGAGGTTGGTAGATACCATACTTTGGAGAGGTTGGTAGATACCATACTTTAAAAGATAAAGTAGCTGGAAGCATACTAGCAGCTTTTAACAAGTAAAAAATGAAAATAGGAAACAAGTTGGTTAAGCAAGTTAAAAGTGAAAAAAGACAAGATGTTATTAGGTTTATATCCAAAAAACAAAAAAAGGTAGACTAGATAGTTCCACAGAGAAGAATAATTACAAGGCTTTGATGAAAGTGTCTAGGGAACATGCCGAACGATTTTGTCAATGAGCAAAAGTGGAATGAGTCTGTATGGAAACAGAAAAGAAAGTGTACATGGAGATGAAAAAAAAGTGAAATTTAATCCAAGCAATAAGTAAACATGGCGAAATAACTGTTGAGATGGAGTTAGTCCACCAAACATCTTTTATTCGTGGACTGTTAAGTAGGCTAATGACCTAAGGGTGCCTTTCAAAGTCTAGCCAAGTTTTCCTGAAAGAATAATGATGTCCTGTATTCAAAATAGGACACTGAGGGGAAGTTTAAGGTGTATCAAGGAGGCCATCAACTTGGCAAGAGAAAGCAGTGACTTTGCACATGTACAAGAATACAGCACATATGTAGTGCATGGAAATCAGTGATTATCCTCCAACAGCTGGAAAAAGAAAGCAGTGCTTCTACAGCACAAAACCAAATCTTAAAATGTAAATCACCCCTATCTTCTATGGTTAATATCCGGTATCATACTATAAATCTACCAGTACTCATAAGCAAATGACAGAAGAATAAAAACCAAATATGACGGACTGTGCTGGTAACGTGTCCCGTAACTTTTTCCTAATAGAATCACTTAAACAGTCCTCACCATGTGTTCATGGCTTTGAAAGCAGGGAAAACCATTAATATTTTTTCTCCTGTAATTTGAAATACATGGAGCAGATACATCTCCATATACTGATCAGGTATCTGATCATGACTAACAGTTTTCGACATGGATGCCAAGATTAACCTCTCAAAAATTTCTTGGCACATTTCTCAAGCACATAAGCTGCTACAATCAGCAATACACGCAATCCTCCCACAGTATCAATGCAATGGTGTGTGACAGATCATCATTTAGGACAGAGATTTAACTAAAGTTTCGAGAGGCATCTATAAAAAAGTCAGGGCTCAGACAACCGGAAAGTGGGTAACTGAATAGAAGGTCCCACTGGGTACAGCTTTAAGCAGAGATGTCCTTTTAGTATACACTTGTTTTGGTTCTATATTTTGTGTCTTTCGGCTTTTCCCGGTTGGGGGTCGTCACAGCAGAACTCCGGTCCGCTAATGATTGGTAGTTGATTTTTACGTGCAGAGTTAACAGCCCTGACGCACAAATTGTGAAGTGAAAAGTACAATGAGGTACAGCATTCACAGACTAAGTGCAATGATGAAAGCCTTTCTAAAATCTTATGCCGATAATTTAGCATTATAAACAGACTAAGCGGGGCTTGTGTAACAGAATTTTGAATGGCAGTCTAGGAGTACTATGGACTGGACAAAAAGAAAAGACAGGAATCTGGAAAGGTATCATAATGGTGTTAACAGTATTCAAGTCTACAGCCTTTTTTGAATAGTAAAAACAGAAATGCAGAAGTGACAAATTTGGAGAGAACGTGTTTGAAGGGAATAATCTACATATGACTTACTGTTCAACTACAGTCAGCTTTGAAGTACCAAATACAAGGATTTTGATAGGAATTGTGGGAACAATACATACAGGAGAGGAATGAGGTTTAAAGGAAGGCAGAACTTGAATGAGCTGCGTGATGTCGGACTGAAAATGAGTGGGTAGACAATTGATACAAAGTTAAACTGGGAGTGTGTGTATGGTTTCTGATGTAAAATGCTTGCAACTAGGATTCTGCTGGCGTGGTTTGTTTTCATTTACATAAATGATTGCTTATGTCATAAGTGATAGTTTAATAAAGATGTTTCTTTGAGAAAAAGGGCAGGAACTGAATAATGTGTCTAATGTTGCTTAGGTTATACGATATACAGCAATATACGTGAAGTAGGTTTGTTCATGTTAATTTTTTAATACAGTTTGATTACTTTTGTATAAATGTAAATTTGCGTATGTCACAAGTGATAATTCAATAAAGGTGTTTAAAAAAAATAATTTTTTTTTTTATTGAGGACACGCACAGACAAACTGCCATTTCTGTTTACTTGCTCCATTACATCAGTCAACTCTGTTTTAATTTGAATTTTGATTGGAAAGGGAAGTGTCATGAAATCTTGCTTGGATGTTGATGTCATAACTATGCATCAACCACTGTTAACTAAAACTGAAAATTACCTTTTGTCTAAATTTTCATAAGTGTTCACATTTAGGAAATTAAAACCTAGAGAGTGTCAGCAGCACTTTTGCTCAGCCAGACTTGGCTTTCACAAAATGGCAAGGAACTCCTCTAGGAGAGCACTTTTACTGGCATTTGCAGAAATATTAAAAATTATGCCAATTAAACACTCAACTTTGAAGCTATACCAGATACAGTGCATGTGGTAGAAACAGTCTCCCTCAGTATTAGCTAAGGTTTCAGTTGACAGCATACAATAATAATTCATAAGTTGTTTGGTTTTAGAAAAACTAATGTTCATATAGAAATATTGCACATTTTGATATCTACTAGCAAACCAGGTTTTTGGTAGAAGTTTTAACTGCAGTCTAGTTTATACAAAGATATAAATGCGCTTAACTAAACAGTGACCAATCCAATAAGTTAAAATGAAAATAGAAATATGCACAGTGAATGTTAATTTGGCTGCCATAAAAGGTTTTACTTTTTTTTTTTTTAAAAGGGATATTTTTAAAGTAAATCGCAATTTTTTTCTACTTGTATATTTTGCTCTTAAGAAACCGAATTTGAAAATTACCACTGAAATTGATGGAATATACAGACTAAGTAATTAGAAAGTTGGCATTTAGCATATTATCCAAACACAGAATGGTTGAAAGATGGTGGCAAAAATTCTAAGGGACTTTATGAGGGAGTGGATATATAAAAAAAGACTGCAAGAAGTTATGATTTTGGACAAATACTTGACCAAAGAGAATGAGGCATTTTAAGAGTAAGCTGAGGTAGCCGATGGAAGAGGAGGAAAGACTGATAGACAAAATAATTTAATTGTAATAAACTTAAAACATCGTAACATGATTAGATGATGAAAATAAACACAAAAGTATAAAACGTTTAAATAGCAAGGTATTAAATAGGAAACACTAAGTGATGCAATGAAGTAATGAAAAAAAAAAGTGAGCCAGTTAGTTTTTTGTATGCAACACTCAAAAATAGAAAGTCCAGGAGTAGCAAGAGTGTTCTCCCTGGTCTACTTTGTTCAGATTACGCAACCCAATTAACATACAAGTTAGGCATGGAAATACATTAATTTGTTTATGAAAGTGGTATGAGATTTTATAAAGGAAGTTTTTGGAGGATATGGTTTTAAATGGGAAAACAAAGAAAACAAATATTGAACAGAAACATACCTTTTAACTGTCCCAATTTCCACAGAATGCCCAGATTTTTGCCTATTTTTGGTCTGTTCTTTATAAATCTGTGGTTTTCTGGATGTCTGTGGCATTTCATTGAGGACTCAACTCCCTAAATGAAGACAGGCACTTTACTTTCAGATTTCAGAACCTTTAGAAAATGTATAGTAACACAAACCTTTTTATTCTAGGAACTTTCCACGTTTCTAAGAGCAATATTTAAAAAGTCTGAACCGATTTCTGGGGCTTTGTCCCACCATTATTTTTGGCTTTGTCCACATTTTTGTGCTAAGTGGTTGAGAGCTATATGCAGGAAGGATAAACAGCTTTACCAGAAACAAGTTTAAGAATAGACAGGATGAAAAGTGTGGCATTTGGAAAAAGCAGGTGAGCTGTAGGCATTAAATTACCATGTGGCCATTAGAAATAGAAATTCCATTGACTTGCATTTGCCAACCAGATTAATCTAAATGAGCCAAAGCCAGCAGACCGAAGCAATTTTACATTAGAGTTTATAATACAACTGATTACAATTCAATGAAAATAAAGTAATAGTAAAGGTCCACATTTATCAATTAAAACTGTCAAATAATTAAGGTACAAAACAATACAAGTAAATGTGTGTCCTTGCACATTCTAAAATCACTTCTAAGGTGGCCCTCCAAATTTCCAGCAAGTACCCAAGTAGCGGGTGTATGTATGCTTTTCTTTTTCTACTCTGCATTTATTTCACAGCCAAGTTAGTCTCAGATTTCCCTGCAACTCTTAAATGGGAAAACAGGTAGCATACAATAGACAAATATATTTTAATAGGAACTGGCATTCTTAAAGGCCTCTGCATATAATGCTGCAAAGTTTTTGGAGAAAAAACTTACACTGCGGATTTTTTCCCACGTAATATGGAGAGTATAAGCAAATCCCAAATAAAAATAAAGATTGATGAAAAAGATTGAAACTCTTACTTGACATGGTTCAGCTCACTGTACACCCCCCCCCCCCCCCCAAGTATGAAAACAATTTAATGGAATATACTATATTGCAAATGCTAAAATAAAACCAAATTTAACATCAAGGCAGCCCAATGATGCAGTGGTTAGCATTGCTGTCTGTCAGTATTAAGTTTGCCCAAACTCTCTATTGATGGCCAACGCTTAGAGTGAACCCACATTCTCCAATTTGGTTTGTACCAAGGGATTATCTGCAGACTACACTGACAGCTCTGGAAGGAACTACACTTAAAAACCAGATAAAAGAAAAATAAAGGAGAACTCAACCCAAAAGTCCAGCTTTTCTTTGGAAAAAGTGATTTTCCTTCCCTGTAATCCAACACTAAACGCTTTCATACAGAAAAAAAAAAACATTTAATTAAGATTGCCTTTCTTTCCTGCATTTGGCTCATTTATTATATCACAAAGGCTACTATAGTGGCAGAGTAATTGTTAGGTCACTTACCCAACTACAGAAAACAATGTCTCAAACAATGTCATTTCAATATCTGTTACAAATTGCCAGCATCACACATCAGATAAACAGTGCAAGTTGCAGTCTTAAAGGCAGGGCTTTCAGGCTTAGTTTTCAGATGCAAATGTCTTTCCCTTTAGTAAAACTCAGTGCCACACAGAAAGAAAGCAAATATATTAATCTAATTCTTCTTACTTGGTCATTATTTGATTTTGCATTTTTTCTACAATGTAATTTTTGTATAAGTGCAGGTTACTTCTGGAGTCGGAGAAAGATCAACATCAGACAAATTCTAGCTACAATATTTAAAGCTGTGAATGTGACACAAACCATCTCAGCCCACATGACAGCTATTAATCACAGGGGTCAGATTTCTCACACTTGAACATTAAACAGTTGTTACTTGGAAAACAATTAACTCTGTTACATTCCAAGCCTGTCATTCAAACATTCCTCAAAATGCTGCAACAGATATAGCCACTGATGAAAAAGCAACACAGTTATAAAAGCAGATAGATGCCGACAGGGAAAAGGAAGCAGACACAGCAAGCACATTTGTAAACTGATGGGAGAGAAAAATAACGGTAAATGATCCCTTTGTCATATAGATTTCTTTCTGTCCCTCTAACATGACATCAAGAAGGCAAAGTCATAGACTGCAAAACAGAATTATGCTAGCTACAGCAATATCCTTCAGATCATTTTAGGGTATAAAAAATAAAATAACAGTAACCATTTATTTTGATACAGAGGCATTAGCAGTGCAAAAAAGTTCAGGATTAGCTAAAAAAATTTTTTTTTAATTTTTGGATGCAATTCACCTTTAATGAAAAACATTAGGAAATGGAAAACAATTGCACTGAACTTCCTGAAAGTTAGAAATTGACACGGACATGTACATAGATCTTATAAGGTGGATGAATAAAATGTATTACCTCCACAAAATAGACAGGTGAGGCAGGTTACTCAAAGAAATATATTCATATTATTTAATTTTATAAGGAAATTAAAAAAAATAAATAAAAGACAGTTGGTAAAACAATTGGGAAGAATGATTATGTTTAGTAGGCTGGCCACTGAACTGTAAAATTGTGGATGATTTGAGAGCTACATCATTTATGGGCTATTTGACACCCCTCCTCTGGGCCAGAAATCAAGGAGTCCCAATCCTCAGAGACAACAGTGAAGAACGTTCACTTGGAACAAAAATACATGCACTATTTCCAGATGCAGCTTTCGGCACAAAGCACGATTTCCCTTAAGAGCACACAGGGAAGACACTCCCATCCTAGGGCTGAGTTTCTCTCTCTCTCTCTCTCTCCCCAGGTCCCCAATAAGACTCTACAGCTGTGTCAGTGGGGAGTCTAGTCCTCAGGTGAGTGTTCCAAGCCAAGTCCTCCACCACACACTCTGTGAATCCAGTACTCTGTGTCCCTGCTGCAAGTAGCTATTTGATTTCCACATACACACACAAAAGACTGGCACAGATCTGCCAACTATGCCCCCTCTGTCCAGACTAAGTTGGGTAATGCCACCAGAACAATCCAAAGCCAGCTACTCAAAGGGTCTTACATGGGTACCCAATTATACTCGGTAAAATTAATAAAAATGGTATTGTTTGATCAATGCAGCAAGGCTTTCAGAAGAGGCCAGTGTCACCAAATACAAGTACTCTCATAGGTTAAAATATTCTCTAAAAGACCAACCGAAATGAAAAGTTTAAGAACATTTAATAATAAAAATTAAAATACTAAATACCTACTTACAATAAACACCAGAGTTTCAATCACATGCAATACTGAAAACAGATTGATAGATTCACATAGATGAAAAAAACAGTACATACCTAATCTCACTATATTTTACTGATTGATCTAAAGAATTACTATTTACCGGTTACTTACTAAAGCAAGGCAAGATGAAGTGGTAAGTGATCCTTTTGTAAGGTTTCAAAAACAGGCTCATCTAGTATTAAAACACAATTTCAGTGCTGGATTACAGAATATCACCACATACATCTGGCCATCTCACTTCTGGTTCCAAAACTACCCCTTTACTAGAAACTGAACCAGAATCTAACATGTTTTAACACACACAAACACACCCACACAGCTTTGCTATGTTACAGCATCTGGAAGTTATAAAACCATTTCAACACTTCCACCCTTGCAAGGTAGCAGTTAGTTCACCCCTCGGGACAATACAGTAGAATTCCCAGTCCTGGTTTTCAGACATGTTGTCTATGCCTGCAATCAGAACTCTAAGATACAATCTTTATTGCCTACACCAGGTAATTTAATTTCAGAATATTTTCCAAAGTTAGTGGGACTGAGATAAACCTAGTCTCTTCCAGGATCCTCTGTTAAAAATATATGAATTTCAACAGTTACAATACAGTCTAATATACAGGTGTATTTTTCTGTCCAGCAGGACCCACTGTTGGAACATTTTTAACACAAGCAGCTTTACAAATCAGTTTGATATACAAATGAAAATTTACTAACTTCCAGCTAGCTCTGTTGTCATATGTTACACACCCACTACCCTACAGCTCCTTGCATAGCTGGCAATACCTCACCATCACAAGCTACATAAAGGAGCTATGAATAGTACACAATTGATGGTAAAGATTGAATGGAATCAAGTTTTTGAAAATCTGGCTATTATATAATATGGAATAAGATGATTGTGGCAATAAAAAAACAAGGTCATATTTAATACGGGAAAAATGTAAAACTGTTTGGATACAGAGATGTACAGACAATTTTTGTATCAATGTTTTAATTTCAATAACCATTTGTCATTTTACAGTAACTTGTCAAAGTATATTAACATGTAGGCAAGTAGGCACCAGTTAAAAAATGGGACCTCAGTAATATAGCACCATTGAAAACCAGCACCCAAAGAGTATAATGTCATCTAACACTGCAATTCAAGGTCAGACAATCTGGAACATAAAACTCTCAACTCTCCAGAATTTTGCCCAATAGCTTTAGTCTGTTCTTCATATAATTAGAATTTTTCTGGCAAAACAGTGAGATTTGGAGTGTAACAGACATTCGTTTCAGACTTCATATCTGTAAAACAATGCATGCTAATTCAAAATCTGTTATTCTAGTAATTTTCTAACATTATAATAGCAATATTTAAAATCTATCCCTGATTTCTGGCCTTTGTCCATTTCTGGCTTTGTTCTATTCTTGCACTTAGAGGTTGAGAGATATGGGCTAGAAAAAGTAAGTCACTACATGATACCAGTTACCAAGTTGCACTACCATACCATAGTAAAATGTTGCCTTGCTGCTCACTTGAATTTTGCTTTAGAAAGGATGCATTTTACAGTATTGTCAAATTAACTCAGTAAATTGGATACCACTTTCAAGAAGACAGTCATGGTGGTCTTTTTTTGACTGAGGAAATTCATGTGTGCCAGCTCACATCCTAAAGTACAATTTTTTTTCACATAACTCAGTCAATTGGGGATGGAAATCTCATGATGTCTATCAGGATTACAAAAACATGACTAGTGTGTTTTCAATTGTAGTGAGTTAAGATGGTGAATAATTTCAAGCCACTGTAGAACATTCAATGATCAGGACTGCAGGAAAGATAGACAGTAAATCTGATTATATAATGGTAAGCTTGCTCTAGTTTAGCACCAATTTCTTACAACATGCTGTGATGTCCCCAACTGAGCCAGTAATCGAGGAGTCCGAATCCTCACCACTGATAAGAGGGACATTCACTTGTAAAACAAATGGATACACTCAGTATTTCCAGATGCAGACCTCACTGCATCAAGCACAATTTCCATTAAGAGCACACAGGGAACACAGTCCGGGTTCTGGGCTTCCCTCACTCTCTCCTGACCCCCAATAAGACTCTCCACTGGTACAGCTATAAAGTTGAGCCCTCAGCTGCATGTCCCAGGCCAAGTCCACCACCCTCTCTGAAACCAGTGCTCTGTGCCGCTGCTCCAAGTACATGACAGGCACACACACACACGGGAAAGGCTGGCAAAATTTTACTAGCTATGTCCCTCTGCCTAGATGATAATGTAAATACTGCCACCAGAACAATCCAAAGCCAGCTACTCTAAGGCTCTTTCAAGGATACCGATTATACTGACTGAAATTAATAGTAGTTACAAATGGTAGTGTTGACCACACAGCAAGGCTTTCAGGAGCGGCCACAGTGTCACCAAATAAATACAAGTACTCTCAAATGTTAAAATCTTCTCAAAGACCAGCCACAATGAAATGTTTAAGCATATTTGATAATCCATAAAAAAGAACATGAAAATACTAAATATCTATTTACAATAAACGCCAGAGTTTAAATCACAGGAAATATTACAATAACACACATTAACAGATTCATACAGATACAAAAAAACAACAGTACTTAAAGTTACTATGTTTTCCCTGAAAGAATTACTATTCCCTAGTTCACTTACTAGAGCAAGGTAAAACTAAATAGGTGAGTGATTCTTCTATGTCTGGTTTCAAAAACAGACTGCTCTGATACTTGTCTCATCTAGTATTAAAACATTTCAGTCCTGGATTACATAATGACATAACATCACATACATCTGATCTGACTTCTGGTTTTCATACTACTCCCCTTTACTAGAAACTGAACCAGAATCTTGCACATGCGTTACCATACACAGAGCTTTGCCAAAATGTGCTATAGCATCTGGAAGCCACGAAACCAATCAACACTTCCACCCTTCCAGGGTAGCAAATAGTTCACAGTTAAAGACAATACAGCAGGATTCCTAGTCCTGACTGCAGCCAGAGATGAACTGTCTGTGAAAACAAGAACTGTAAGATAAAATCTTTATGGCCTAAATTAAGTAATTTTATTTCAAGATATTTTTCTAAAAGTTAGCTGGGGTTGAACTTCACCTCTTCGTTTCCAGTATCCTTTGTTACAACAATTTAATAAGTTACAACAATACAGTCTGACACAGGTGCATTCCTTTTTTTCTGTCCAGAAGGATCCATGGTTGGTACACTTTTTAACACAAGCAGCTTTACAAATACATTTAGCAAAAGCACTTGTACGAATCAGTTTGATATGCAAATGATACAATTCTTTACAGACTTCCAGTGAAATATACTGGCATATGTTACACATCCACTGCCCTACTTCTTCTGGCATAGCTGGCAATACATTGCATCACCAGAACAGGCACCCCTTTCCCCAAACAAGTCTCCATAAACTGCAAATATCGAAGGGAGGTGCTCTGGACAGATAGCCTTGCCAATTATTCACTGAACTGTGCTACATTTGCCTACCAGAAGAACTAAGTGCAAGTTCTTAGGTGAGTAGCTAAAAGAACTGTTAGCCAATTGCTGTAGTTACAAAAAACTGCCAGTCCAAAGCACATAATTTTTACCATGCAGACCTGCATAATCATACAAATGTTAAAGAATAATTCATGCTGCAAATTTAGTAAATACTTTACATGGTTCTCTGCATCAAATGCAAGCAATTACACAAAATGCAAGTCAAAGACAGACCTGCATGCAACTGTAAAGCTATGGACACTGCAAATCCTGAGAATAAAGCAAAAATGGACCATCAAACATTTTCCAGGGGAGGAGTTTTATGAACTTCAGGTTTACGCCCTTTCTTGTGTACTTAATATTCAACCACTGAAACTTTTTTTTTTTTTAATATTTAGAATTACAGAGAAGGACCAAAAGCTGTTTGTACAGAGGATTAAGTGTAATATTTACAGCATGTGAATTAAGATAAGCTACTAACGAGTCACTCCTGTAGGTTCCCTAAGCCTTTATTTACTTACTAAGCTAAGTCAGTTAACCAGACAGTGCTCAAAACAATTTGGTTAATCAGGGCAGGACAGTGGATATCATTGCTGTCTCACAGCAAGAAGCTCCCCAGGTCAATTCTTGGCTGGGGTGTCTTCTGTACAGAATCTGCATGTCCTCCAAGTGTTCATGCGGGTGCTCCAGTTTCTCTTATAGTCCCAATACATTCAGTAGGTAGGCAGGACACACTAAATGGGCTATACGTGTGGGTGTGGTGTGAAAACTACCAATGGAAGGTCTAGCCACCTGGCAGTGCAAACCTTGGCTCTAGATGATTGCCAGTGTTGAAGACATCCTGACACCATGTGCTAAAATAAGAAAAAGGGGTTGTGGATGGACCTCAGTGGTCTCTTAGACTGCATGTGTACAGAAAATATTCTACAATGTCGTCAAAAACCGGTACCACACAATGGCCAGAAAGAAATCTGTGCAAGCAATTTGTGCGTTTCTTACACTCCAGAGAATTTTATTATGTACGCAAACTTCTCTATTGCAGACAATGGAAATCACCGTTTGAAGGCACATCTGACTGGAAATTGACAGCAATGTTCCTAAAGAGAGGAAAGCAGTATCCAGTTTCTTCAAGTAAAACAATATGGGAATTTCAAATTACCAAGCTATTTAATGTCATAGCAAGATATTAAACTATCTGGAGGACAATACCTATATTCCTCTTCATTTTAGGGTTCAAGTAGAAATCAAAGATCAAAATTAGAATTCTTTTAATGTACCGAACTAATGTCTCTACAAAGTTTCACTTAATTGGTTTCAGTTTTTTGTGTAGCCACAACAAAACAGCTAAAACCATCACCAATACTGATGGTTAGTAACATCAGCCACAGCATGATGATGAGGTGGGGATTCCTACGAAGCTGAATTACGTTGCCCTGTCACAGCACTGACTGCCTTGATAAAACACATCCGTGGAGGCAGCATCATTTTTGCTCAGTTAATACTTAAGTTGCAGTCTAAGACTTTATGCTCAGAGTGAAATAGTGTGACCATCTGTACAGGCCCTTGGAGGTTTACATCATCTAAATAATGTAATTCAACAACTGATCTAGTGCATCTACGTGGTCAAAGATTTACAGCTGTAATCTTATTCTATAAACTACCTCACAAGGCTCAGAAGCAGTGAAGACCATTTGTTAAAACACTGCCACAAACTTCAAAAAACTCATCTGTATGGAGGTTGGTAGAACAGTTAAGGTGTTGACCTCAGAAATATAAGGTGCACACTTTGATTCTTTACTTTGAAAGGGTAAAAGGCTAAGCTTAAAATGGCCCACCAGGGTAGCTGGCCTAGTACCTGCCTTTAAACCTACACGATTTTATTGTGCACTGGTAAAATGATTTACTGCTACACAGTGATTTAATCGCAAAGAAATGCCAAACAGAATTTCCTTACCTTAATGACATACTGCCTAAGAAGCAAAAATAATATTTTTGAAGATGCACCTTCACATTTGCACCAGTACTAACGAAACAGACCAATTATGTTTTTGCTAAACTTGACGGTTGGGCACAGTGATACAAGGGAGGTAGTGTAGACATGAGCAGGGAAAAAGTGCATCACATGCTATAATAAGCTATAGACTGCAAATAAATGCATCCAGCATTCTATCAGACTAACTCTGCCAAGAAACTGTACTAAAATTAGTTAATCCTTGACATGGCAAAGAAAAATGGATATTGGCTGTGGCTAAATACAGGAAATTCTGCCTAAGTCACCAATCAGAAATGCAAACTAAAGCAAAATGGCCAATGGGATAGGAGTCCATGAAACCTGTGATGCACATCTCAAAGGATTTAAGACAGAATTCATAGACTATGCAGTACAGACAATTCAAGCCATATCTCCCAGTTGTCCAGAGTTTTGCCTCAGTTTTGGTCCGTTCATCAAAATATGTGGTTTTCTGGTACATCACTAAGAAAAGAAGTAACTAAATAATGGCATACATTTGAGTTTCAGAGCTCATGTCCTTAAAATGTATGCTAATACAAATCTTGTTCTTCTAGCAACTTTAAGTTTATAAGATCAACATTCGGTATCTGTCCCCATTTTCCAACCTTTCTGCTCTACTTATTTTAGGCTTTGTCCAGAATTCTTGTATGACGAGATTAAGTACGAGATGAGCTACTATTACTTTTTTTTACAGGCAACGGACTGGGGAGATTGCAAAATGCATGTAAATCTTCTTCCCTAAGCAGAGATCAAACAGTAGTTATACTGAGAACAAAAGACATGTGCATTCCAGATTTTGGATATGGCAAAATCTAATCCACACTTATAACTATATGACGTACACTGGGTGAATGAAGGGACTCTGCATTTCAATTCTCATTCCTGGAGAAACTGCTACTAACATTTTTATTCCCTGCCCTACTTTAAGCACTGTCCCCAAAAACAGGAAACTACTACCTTATTTTCTAAGGAGATGTCTGGTGGAAAGTTTATGTCAATCTGTATATTAAAAGCAACTGTCGAAGAGACAGCAATTTGTTTAAAAAAGTAGTTATTGTATTCTACTTTCTCCAACCATATTTTTAACAGATTTTTGGTGCAGCTAGACGATTTAGAGGCAAGGTGCCTGACACACAATCAAT
>NC_056750.1:658538953-658556453 GCF_019279795.1 Protopterus annectens
GCTGTCTGTCCTTGTTCAAACACACAGCCAAATGCAAATTATTTAAAGGTACAGTGCTAAAGACCAACCTAGTCTGTGGTCCAACTGTGAATTAATCTTACAGCATACCCTGGTGTGAAGATATAAAAATAACCAGCACAAATTGGCAGTTTATACCTGTCAAGTCTGTGTAATCCTTTCCATAAACATGTACTTAGCACCTTGTCATCCAGTCTAAATTATTCAGGGATTTGTTGTGCTACACAAGAAGCAGAATGTAAAAATGAATGAGACTAGGCCTTACATGATCTATAAATTCTTTCATCCCTTCCTTTTTGGATACTGTGAGCAAGGATCTTGTCCTGTTACATTGTTCTGTCAGGCTGTTATTTTTTCCCGTCTCTCCTTCTGTTCATATCCCTGCATTCTTCTTTGTCATCTTGTTAAATACGAGATTCACATCATTAGATGTATGCCTACACAGGTGGTCAAAATATTTCTCAAAATGTTGGTATCGGTGTACAGAAGTATAAAACCTTTTAAGGCTTTCCTTAATCTCTTGGGATCATAGGAGGTTACTAGGCTAATGACCCTAGGGCCCTTACAAACCTAACCAAGTTTTACCCTTATTTCCAGAATTGGCACCTGTCACCCCTGTCTGAGTGGGACATAGGTGGAACCCTTGGGGTGAATTTATGGTTATCCATCCAATTGTCCATATTACATTAAAGAGGGCCAATGAGTTGCACTGCTTGACATGAAGGGCTAATGAGTTGCACTGCTTGACATGAAGCCTGAGTCTGTTCCAAAAGTGTGGTAACCTTTGGGAGACGCACCTGTCTCTTTAGCAGGTTCGGTTAATGTTGCATACCAGGTTAAGGCCATTAGCGGGAGTAACCCATGTACCATTTGAATTGCATATATGCAGTATTTCCAGTAAAGCAGGGTGTAAGATTGCCTTATGTGCAAGACAAAGATCACCTCTGAGTAGTCTGCATAAAACAGAATTGAGTGATTTTAGATTATTCTCATAGGACAGATGCTGAAGACCTTGAATTTTGCTTGTGAGGAACCTTTGTGGTCCCTCCAATTGCTGCAGGTGCTTGGAAAGGTACATACCAAAATGGGCATTGTACGCAATTGTTGGCCTGATGAGGGAAGAGGGCATGGAGGTTATAACTTTATTTTTTCTGGAGGCAGTGCTCTAACTTTGAGATGAGCAATGTAGAATGCCCTTCTTACCACTGTGGAGACATGGTGATCAAAGGTAAGATTGCTGTAATCATGTGTGCCCAGGTCTCTTGCCACTGAGTACGTACTTGCGGTGTTGTTGTTAATATGGTAGTTAGCAGGAATTACACTCTTGTCGAAAGGGATGATAATTCATTTTTTTTTTTTGCATTGAGGTTAAGGCTGTGACTTTGGCACCAGTCATTTGTTTGTGTAAGACCCTCTTGTTATCATTTGGATATTCTAAACCGCTCCCAATTTGCAGTCCTCAGCAAACTTTGTCAACCATAGACCTTTAGTTTTAGCTTACACTTCACAGAAATAGCTTCCAAACAGTAGAGGTCCCAGGACTGATCCCTGTGGAACACCACTGGCAACATGTCTACTGTTGGAGGAGGTAGATTCCTCTATTTTAACTACGAGTTCTATCATTGAGCTAGTTAGTGACCCATCTAATGATATACAGGTTTATACCTTGCTGGGTGAGTTTGTCAATTATGCCTGATAGTATCAGAAGCCTTGGCTAAGTCTAGGTAGGCTGTATGCACTGATTTCTCCTCAAGGGTCTTGGTGACCGTCTCAAAGAAGTCCACCAGGTTTAACGGACATAATCTCCCTTTAACAAATCCAGATTGAGTAGGGTCAAGTATTTGGAGGTTACCAATATTATTGTTGGTAAGGTCTATGATGATTCCATGGCCTTGCAGATTAAGCTCATCAGGCTAATAGGGCTATAGTTCCTGGCATCAATGGAAGCATTACCTTTGTGCAAGGGGATAACAGTGGCCTTTTACCATTCAGCTGGGATGAACTCAGTGTGGAGCATTATGAGCATCTTTTTGGAACAGGTCTGCTCTACATTGTTCAGGGAAACATTAAGCAGGAACAGTATAGAACTGTACCGCAGCAATGTCTGCTCCCTCAGCTGTGTGACTGGGCAAAGAAGAAGGGATTTACTGGGACAGGGTACTTCATCTTCATGCACGATGGTGCCCCAAGTCACAAAGGTCAACAAATGACCAGTTTCTTTGAGGTTCATGGTATTGAATTATTACTGTGGTCTGGTATCAGACCAGATGAATTCAGTAGAGAACTTGTGGGCTATTCTGAAGTCAGAGATGAAGAAAAAGACCATAACAAACCAGCAGCAGCTGATAGAAGATGTAATTTCAGCTTGGGCACAGTGCTTCTATGAGCATTGATGTGAACTTGTTCGTTCTATGTCTCAAGTTAAATCCTTGATAATGGCCAAAGGGTTATTCACAAAATATTAAAACATTGTATTAGAACATTTTCTCCTATAACATGAATTATATTCTTTGTCATTTCATAAACTCAAGTTATACGGTGAAACAATAAAAGCAAAAATAAAAATATAAATTTCCATTTAATTTGGCCAAAACTGTAGTCTCCAGCAGTTTTTGGTCAATGTTTAATGTACTTAAAGTTCCTCAACTAACCAGTACTATTTATGTACATATTTAAACTGCAGAACTTTGCCATTGCGATTTTCTCTAAGGAAAATCTGTTCCCTGCATTTGGAAGTCTCCTGTTAATACACGCTGTCACCCTCTGCTTGTTATCCTGCATTAGATCCTGGATAGACAGTAGGCCTACTGAACTGGTAACAACTTGTAACACTGCTTCATGCTTTCAGGCAAAATGTGGTAGCTCTATCTATTGCTTTACTTAAGCCTTGCTAGTGGTTTTTGATGTTGCTAGGTTTTTTCATCTTCATTTTCTTTTATTAAATCCCTCAGGGGTACATTGAAGGGATGATACTAAAATGCATTATAAATGTTGAGCCTTAGTTTGCTATACATGGTAGATGTTTTAGCTCTTTTCCATTGGCTGGTGGTGACATGGCATGTCAAGTGGTTTGATCTAGATTTCTAAAATTTCATAAAGATCTCATGCTTCCAGTTTGCAGTACAGAGCCTATAAATGTTATTCCAGTTGTGCGGAACTGTGATGTGACATTCTGAATTTTATCCCCGTGACAGCTCATAAATGTGGTTGCTAGGTCAAGAAATTCTTGCTTCTGCTGTTGGATGTCTCAGCTACACCATATACACTGACATATGGTAATGTGAAAACTCATTTGTGAGAGTAAGGGCTGCTAAATGGTCCAGCAAATCCGAAAAGTGGCAAGTGTAGCTGTAGTGACCCTTTTGAATTATGCATAAGCTTCATTGCTATGACTCATTTAATTGACGATTCACTGTAGAACTTACCATTCTGATTGAAAGTAATGATCTCAAGAACTAGTTTCGCTTTTTCTGTGTGATTGATCCCACAGCTCTGTAACGTTCTTTAAAATTAAACTGTGCTGTTTTATTTTGAGCACTGTCTTATATGAAGAAAAAGCATGGGTATACAAGTACTTCTGGCATGTAATACTGATTTCTGCTATGCAGTGCATAAATCCAGTTAGTCCATGTGATTTAAATTATGCTTTCAGTTATGACTGCAAAATAATTGGCAAAGAGAAATAATTATCGAACTTGTGATAAAAACTACAACATATTACTCTTCTATGATCTTTTATAAAAAAGTACATCTGCATTAGAAACTTGTAGTTAAGGCTATTGAACTTAAATAGTTCTAAGTAGGTTGTCCATTTCCTGTACAGCCTATGCAACCTAAATAAAGGCAAACGGTCTAACCTGGCTGTCTGGCATGACGGAGATTAGTCTCTTATGACCCAGGTAACCTGAGTTTAAGTAGTGGTTCATGCTGTGAAGAAGCAGTGTGGGGGTTAGTGTTGGAAAAAGCAGCCAATGCCACCCTGACTATCCTGGTGGGAGGGGATGTTCATCTCAGTCACCAGTTGTATTTTGCAGCCTGCAAGTGGATGACTAATGGTGCCAATGATGTAGCAAAGACTGGGGATGTGGGCTTGGCTTACTTTACTAGTGATGGTAGGCCCTCATTAGCATGTAGCTATGAGCATGTATACACTTGGAAAAAAGCTGCAAGACCCTGTGGTAACTGAAGTGCATCTGTTATCACCAGTAGCATGGTTAGGACCTTACAGAAATACCTTCTTTGCCATCATCTGCTGCTGGCAATGGAATAAAGTACCTCCTTGGCTGCCGGAATTATGATCCACCCTCCCCAGTGGACTCTCACCTTCCTGCTGGGGAAGTGGTAATGGGAGGCTGAATAGGATCAAGTCCAATAGGAGGGGGATGAAGGTTAGCAGGAATAGATGGGGAGGTCCCTAGAAAAATACAATATCCATTAAGTAAAGAGCAAATTGAAGATAAATGGCTTTAGATGTGTTAGAAACATATGCTTGCTGATAGGATATTCGCAACATAGAGCCACATCAGTAGAGACAAATGACTAGATATAAACACTACGTTACCACTTTAGAGATGCAAGAGCCTCGCAGGAGATGAAGATGAGGCTCTGTCAGACTCCGGTGGCAAGTTTGATGTGCAAGAAATTTAACACAAACTCTTCAAAGTGTACATTTATTTTCTTGTATGTATATTGGAGAGTCATAAAACCATCCACATATTCTGTTAACATATTACCCGACCTGCCAAAGAACTGTGAATTAACGCACATTGTGCAATGACTGGCCATTAATATTCCAAAACGAGCTCACCGACGCATTGATTAGTCAGCCCAATCAGCATGCCCATTGTAAATCTGAGCATATACCAACAGAAAAAGGTCCGGTTGCCCATTGGTATAAACTGTAACTATTTTTTTTACAAATATAATTTAAATTCTAAAGTCTGGACTCTGGACATAAGAGAGACAGGACGGAGAAAATACTAGGAAAATTGGGTCCATTATTCCAAACTAAAGACTCGTACCTGATTTTCCTTGTGTTTCCTCCATTCTATCTCTTTCCTACCCCTAAATTGTCCGAACTTTTTTTTTTTATTTATTTTAAAAAGGAAAAGAAAAAAAAACAGAGACCTTCTTTTCTCCATTGCTTCCTTTCCAAAGCACTGATGTACTGGGTATGCATGGGAACGCAAGTCCCATACGCATGCACAGTACATCAAAAAAGGCACCAGGATATTGCCAGCCACGGAAGGACAGCACGGTGCCGTTGTACAAAGACATTATTTAAAAAAAGTAAGTTTTTTTTTTCTTTAATAATGTCATTGTGTAATAACAATAACTGACTTTGTGGTGTGGTGTATTAAGATTTACCCACAGTTGGCTTTATTTAATCACTTTGGCTTCGCCCTCATGATTAATCCACACCAACTGTGGATAAATCTTAATATACCACACTGACGTCATCGGTTATTGCTTAATTCTCTTACAGCTTAGAAGTATGTTATTAAATCAGGTTTAGCATTATAGCATTGCTGCCTTTTTTTTTATTTTTTGTGAGGTCAGTGAAAATGTCCTAGATGAAAGTAAACGAAGAAGAATCTAGGATACATTATAATAAAGGCAGTTACTGATGTTAATCAGTTGAGACTTGTGACAACTTAAAGGAACCAGCATATTTTAAAATGAGGGAAATCATTGTTGGACAGTAGGCAGTAGCCATTACTACTGAGTGATAATTTTTTTCAGATTTCTGTTAGATGAAAGTAGTCTATTTTGTTCTAGGTTTGCCTGAAGTTTGAAAAAAAATGTAGTTGCACATTTAAATAGATTTTTTTTTCCTTTTGCATATGGATTAATACATGTTTATTTTCCATGTGGTTATTGTAAATATTGTATATATGTAGTGAAAACTGGCAGTTTTACTTTTATACCAGACATCTGAGCAAATGCAGTACTAGTATTTATTTGCTCAATGTATATGTGATGCATTTAATGCTGATCAAGCGAGGAATATGTTCAAACAAGAAATCTGTGATCATTTAAGTAAGGTAATGACTATCAAATCAAACAATGTGGGAGGTGATGCTCTTTATGCCAACTCTATTAGGAAGCAATGGAACTCACTCCCAAACAGCCTTAGACTCATGACTTCCCTTAACCTATACAAAACTCATCTCCGAGCAATACTCAAGTCCCAATGGTTATGCCCATGTCTAAACCCTGATTAAATCCTACACGACCCTTAGCCCCTCTTCTCTCATCCCCCTTTTAAGAGCTTATATTGTAATTTTTACTTCCTTAATTGCACACATGTTAAGTGGACAAACAAACAAAATGTACGTTCAAACAATCTAGCTGATACATATTGATGTCTCCTTGTTTCTGTGGTTTCACTATGTCTTTTTTTTTGTATTGTATTGTTATTTTCATTGTTATTCTTATTTGCATTGTTATTATGTTCCGAAATTGGGAGCTTTTCTCCCCGGGCCTCTACTGAAAAAGGATATGTATCCAGTTGGACTAGCCCGGTCAACAAATGTAAAATAAATAAAAATAAAGTACTATTAGAAGTAAATATGAAGGGAATACCCTAAACAAATGCATTGTAATACATGGAAGGGTGAAATGTATTTTCCTGGACATAGATAAGGTTGAACCTAAATTTGGGAGCATGTTGGATGAAAAGGAGAAAAATTATCTTGTTAGTTGCAGGATTAAATTATATGCAATGAAAAAAAATTGCATGTGTCTTTATATACACATTGTTTGAAAAAAAAAATTATATTTGTCTATTAGCTAATTGTCATCATGTGACAGGAATTATAAAATGCTATAGAGGAAGTGCTTGTGATCAATGAAAAATCTCACCTAGAGAGAAATTGGTTTGTTTTTTAGTATTTGGCTGTTAAATAAAAATATTTTGTGTTTACCCATTGTTGACATTTCATTGCTGCTCCTTTTTTGTTCTTTGAGACACTTCCACTGGTGTTGCATTTTTTTCTAGTAGTCATACCAATGTTAAAAACAGTTGTAGTCAACAGAAAAACAAATAAATAATGCCAACTGAATTGCTAGTATAATGTGGCTTACAGTATATAGTTATATTGTTTTCTTCCAGGGACCAAAGGTCAGTAATGAACAAATCTACACCACCTGCTGTCATCAGACATTAAGTGCCAAATTGTCTATCTGCTAATGGCAAATAAGGATATTTCTTTCTCTTAAGGATCATAATTATGCTATAACAATGGGGGGCATGAGTAATCCACTTGGTTATGGTTTAAAAAAAATTGTTCTAGTCCATGAACTGTATGATTATGGGGGAGGAGTGATTTTAAAAATAAAATAGAAACAAGGGAGACAAGATGACATTTAAAATTACATTCAAATAGGTATCTTGGTTTAAAAGATACTATTAATACCATGTTTTAAAGATCATTGTGTATGTAAACTTTGATTATTAGACATGTAATTGGCTGCTTCAGCTGAAATGAAGCAATTGATTTTTATATGTATTGTCATGTCATTTATATACTGTTATTTAAATGATTTTTTTTTCCTTTCATTAAACTCTGTTCTGAAGAAGTCTGGTTTCCTTTTAAGATAAAAGTGCTACATAAATAGTTTGTTGGATTTCCCAATCTGTTCAGTGTTCATTGTTTTAGTTTCCTAACTCTTTGAATAATTTGTTTTTCTGCTTTTTACTTAATTTTTATTATTGTTCAGTTTTTGTTCCTTTTTTTGTAAGGGCTGAATTTGAGAGAAATGAGTACTCTTCATCCTGGGGTTCTGGCCAGATCAAATTCTTCGTAGTGTTTCTTCCAAAGGAGTCCACAAGCAGATACAGGGCTGTTTCCCACCATTAGTACCCTTTATAGTTTGGTAATCCATATTAGATGACCGACATGGTAGCATTCCATGGGAGCCCTCTACCCCAATAAATTATTGGCAAGTGTGCTTTTTATTCCTCCTCCCAGTGCAAAAGCTGAGAATCAGACATTGATAGTTAATGTCACATGTGGTTGTGTTAGAGCTGCAGCCAAGAGCTGACTGGTAAGGATCTGGTTTTGTGAACTACTGTTGAACCAGTAGTGAGACAACTATGGTATCCAGTTTTGGCATGGAACTTTGGATTTTATAAGTTATTTTCATTCTCATTGTACATCCTTTTTAATTTTATCCAGAGCAAAGGGTACATGATCTCATATTAAATACCTTTGCTTTCACAAACCTATCTCATACATGTACATGCACACACAAAGTATAGGTATATGTATAAATCTAATGTGTGCAAACTGTAAATACTTTGTGTATGTATACACAACACATATCGCATATATGCACACAGTCATAATACTGGATTTTTATTTATTTACATTTATTTACCGGGAAAGTCCGACTGGATGCAGGGCCTTTTTCAGTGGTTGCCCAGGGAGAAAAGCTCCACATCATGTACATGAGAGATACAAAGTAGCAGCAATAGTAAACAACATTACAAGTTGTTTGCTTTTATACAATAACAATATATTGATTATCAGCAGTATATAGAGAACATGTTGCAAGTTAAGATAGTTTCTTGTCATTTATAATATTAGTAACAGAGTTGGCAGACAAGATGTTAAAGTATGTAAAGACAACTAGCTATTTCTCACTGTAATTATAATACAAAAGCCAATCTGACTGGATTACTTTTTTTAAACAAAAAAAACTTCTTGGATCAGTTTCCAGGTATAATAAATGTCTCCAGGATGGGATGTATAGTGAAGGGTTTTAATGCATTTCTTTGATGTCCTTAGAACATTCAGCTTTGGTTTTATGCACAAGCTTTTATAAAGACATATATCAAAGATCAAATGACAATATAGCACACTGGTAGCCTTAAAAGAGATTTTTAAGGCTACCAGTGTGCTATATTGTCATTTGATCTTTCATCATCTTAAATAAAAGGCACAACATATTTTTTTCAGTTTAGTAGGGGAACTTCTGTAGTATCGTTTTTATTCCCATGTTACAATACAAGAAAGTTCATGTCCATTCTTCCTTTTTTAATTTCTCCAAGTCTTTTGGGTTTCTAATACTATGACAGGATTAAACTTCATGAAATAGTATTGTTTCAATCTTTCTTAGCCAGAAGTGCTCTTTGCAGCACCTGCAATGTGCCCAGCAAGGACTGCTCCTGCAATTTATACAGAGTTGCATACATCATTAACTTATCTTAACAATGACTATAAGACCCTGTTGCTCCTTCTGCTATTTGAACTGTCTGGGTATCCTTCTTTCACATTGCCTTGGTTTCTGCCTGCAAATCCTGGTATTTTATGATTTTGTTTCTGCCTGTACATAAGACACTGTAGTTACGGGGTGTAGCAATTTCACTGATCAATGCCACTATTACCTTCTTTTCATGAACTACTATATCTGGTTTTCTTGCATCTTTTTTTGAACTGTTGGTAATGGGTGATCCTATGTGATATAAACTTCATAATTTCCATAATGCTTTGTGGCTCATGTTTCCACTGCATTTCAGCTACTTCAGTTTTATAATGTTTGCACAATCCGCAATGCAGCAGTCTTGCCATATTATTATGCAATTCAGAATACAGCTCTTCTGCCATTAGTGTATTACAGCTAGCAACGATATGTGCGAGATGTTTCCAATTCTGTTTTGCGAAACCTGTATTTGTCTCTTTCTCCTACATGTTCAATGGAGTTTGTAAACCAGTGTGTACGTAGTCCACCATTTTGGGCCTCCAATATTAACCTTTTGACTTTTGGTTTAAATTCATCTCTCCTTAACCATTCTTGCATTCGATCCCGGTCAACATGAGGTTGTTCCAAGAGTTTTCTTTGCATGCCACTATATTTATGCATGTTCCACATTTCTGGTCTTCTTATCTGATCCTTCACCTTACATTCTTTTTTGTTTTTTTTTTTACTCATTCAACTGATGCCTGATTTTTTATCTATTTCTGGTTTGATTTCCATTCCAGCTTGACGCTGATATGCTTCTGCTAAACTAAACACTAAAGTGATCTTAGACTTATTTTCATCATGTTTTAAAACCTTTAAACAAAAAAAAACCCATCAGCAGTTAAGATTAACTGTTTGCTTTTAAACGTCCAGAAAATAACTAAAACACAAATAAAATAAGCAAACCGAAACATGGCCAGAGTAACAGTATGTAACGTTTAATAATGTGGTGAAGTGCTAATTGCGGGTTAACCACCTGCTTCTGCAGACAAAAAAACAGCTCACAAATCTTTAGTTGATTAAATACACTCATTTGAAAAAAACAACCAATGAAAATGAACAGTCAAATGTTGCATAATACCACACTATTTGTAACCAACTTCTCCTTTAAAACAATTCTAATTTAAGACCTTTCATACTGGTATGTTCAAAAATATACCAAAGACATTTCATATTGGTTTGTAATGCAAGATCTTAGTTGGCCAATCTATTGGCGATCATCTTGAGAACATTCATGTCTGCACTATATACCTTTTACCCATCTTGCATGAAACACACACTGCTTAACATAATGTCATAAAATTGCTGCTACCCACTCTATACAACTTTGATTGCCTTCAGTGTATCCCATGTACCTGTTCCATAATTGCAAGATTAAATTCCTTCTATTGTGATAAAAATATTCTGAACAACTATTGTGCACCTCGAGAAATACTAAGTGACATCGGGAAAGAGATCTCCATGGTTACAAAAAATAACACTGCCCAACTTATAGGAAGCACAAGTTATAATATTGCTTATTGTAATATATAGTTTAAAAATGGACAACTAATAGAATCTGTAATACTTAATGAGGCCTTCCTGTTGAATTTGCCCCTTACCCCTCATGGTAGTGCATTTTCGGAGTGGTTATATTTAGTTTGGGGGTGTGGCTTTAGTTTTGCTTACTTTAGTTAATTTTATCTGGATGGGCAAGCATTTACTTGCCTTGTGTGAAATGTCGGTCTTCTGAAGGTGTCTGTCTTGTCTCTGGCAACTAGGTGTCTGGTAAGTGAGCGGTTGGTCTACTGAAGTAGACCCTTGTGTATATATAGTACAGACATGAATGCTCTATAGACGATCGCCATTAGATTGTTTTTAATGCAAGATCTTAGTTCGATATGAAATGTCTTGGGTATATATTTGAATATAGTAATACAAAAGGTTTTAAATTAGAATTGGTTTAAAGGAGAAGTGGGTTACAAATAGTGTGGTATTATGCAATGTTTATTTGATTGATCATTGTCATTGGATGTTTTTTGTTTTTTTTTCCAAATGAGTGTATTTAATCAAGTGAAGATTTGTGAGCTGTTTTCGGTTTGAAGAAGTTGGTGGTTAATCTACGAAAGTACTTTGTTACACATGGTTATTCTGGCTGTGTTTCAGTTTGCTTATTTTATTTGTATTTTAGATGTTTTAAAACTTTCTCTACATTTGGGTCTTGTGAGGTCAGTAGATATGTATGCAGTCCTGTGATTGCAGATCTATACATGTAATCAGTTTCGAGCAGGCCCATACCTCCTTCAGAATGGGGAGTATATAGTGCTGATATACACTGATTTTTATAAATCATTGATGAGCTTGAAACATCCTTCTTATTTTCCTGTCCAACTGGTCCAACATCTTTTGGGGCCAGTAAATCGCTCCAAAACTGTAAAGGACAGGAAGAGCAAATTGGTTTATAGCCTGGACTTTGTTCCTCGGTGTCAGCACTGTTTTTAATATTCCATACCAAGTATTATTCACATTTGTTCATATAAAATTGTTGATCCTCCCATTCCCATATATTTATACACTCCTTGTTGTTTAAGTTCTTTTATATCACATTCCTGTCCCAGGATGATGTTTTTTTGGTTCATAGGTAGGTACTAGGCTATTGGCCCTAGGGCCTATATAAGCCTAGCCAAACGGTACCCTGGCTTTTGCCACCCAAGAAAATTATTTTCCTGTGCCCCTGTCAAGCAGAGCCACAGAAGTGATCCCAGGGGTGAATTTCCTATCTCCCATCCAATCATCAAGATTTTTCTTAAAGTGCTAATGAGGAGCTTTGTTAGATATAGCTAGGTAGTTTGCTCCAGAGTATGGGAAGTCTCTGGAACAGGAATCTATCCCTCCAGCATGTTCTGTTTATTGTGGTGACAAGGTTTAGGTCCCTAGAGCATGTAGCTTGGAGGGATTGGGATTTCTTTAAGTGGAGCATGTCCAACAGCTCTGGGTTTGACCAAGCTTTGTATGTTAGGCAGAGATCACCTCTGAGTAAGCGATATGCGATGGAGCAAAGCTGGAGTTTTTTGAGATGGTCTGCATAGGGCATCTGTTTGAGGCTGATAATCCTCTTTGTGAGGTATTTCTGTGGCCTTCCCAGTTGTTGTAGATGTCTTGTGAGGTACATACCAAAAGGGGTGTTGTACTCTATAATGGGTCTAATGAGTGATGAGTAGAGGGGAACAGTAACCTCTTTTTTCCTGGATGAGAAACCTTTTGTGATGAGGTGTGCCACGTAGAAGGATTTCCTGACTACTGTGGCGATGTGGTTATCAAAGGAGAGCCTACTGTCCACCTGTGTCCCAAGGTCTCTTATCATGCTTTCGGTGTTGAGTAGATTACTGCCTATGTGGTAGTTCATAGTTAGAGTTTTTTTACCAAAAGGGATGACCATGCACTTTTTGGCATTGAGTTTGAGGCCGTGGCTTTGACACCAGGGATCTGTCTCAGTGAGGCCCTTTTGTAGGATGTCTACATCATTAGGAGTTTTAATTATGGCTCCTAGTTTGCAGTCATCTGTGAACTTTATTAGCCGAAGACCTTCTCTGTTAGCCTGTACTTCAGAGAAGTAGATACCAAACAGGAGAGGACCTAGGACTGAACCCTGTGGTACTCCACATGTCACTTGTCAGAAGTTGGATTTAGAGTCTGCTACTTTCACAGTGTGGTTTCTGTCAGTGAGCCATTTGGCAACCCATCTTGTGACACAGGAATTTATACCTAGTTTAGTGAGTTTATCTATAATTCCAGAGTGGGGGATTGTGTTGAAAGCCTTGCTGAGATCTAGATAGGCTGCGTGAACCACCTTACCCTCATCTACGTCTTTGGTGACCGCTTCAAAGAAGCCTTTTACAAACCCGAACTGGGTAGGGTCCAGAGTTTGGAGATTACCAGTGTCATTGTTTATAAGTTCCATGATAATATGTTCATAGCCTTGCAGATCAGGCTTGTCAGGCTAATGGGGCGGTAGTTCCCATGGTCCATGGCGGCTCACCCTTTGTGGAGTGGGATAACTGTTGCTGTGCGCGATTCATTTGGCACAAAGCCTGAGGTGAGGCTATGATTGAACATGGTACGGTGGGGTGCCAGTTTGTTCTGTAGTTCATTTAGAATGCAGCCTGGGATGTTGTCAGGTCCCATGGATGCTGTGTTCTTGGCTTTGGAGAGTTTTTTTTTTTTACCTGTGCAGCTGTGATTACAGGATCTTTGCATTCTTCCGGTATAGAGATGGGCCCTTTAGGGGATGAGAGAGGGGTAAAGTTAGCACTGAACCTATCTGCCAGGATGTTGGCAATATCAATTGGTTCTGTATATTTTTAGTGCCATTGTGCTGTAACTCAGAGCAGATCTGAGTGTTGCCATTGAGATTCTTGACATTGTGCTGTAACTCAGAGCAGATCTGAGTGTTGCCATTGAGATTTTTAACATAGCTATAGAATGCTTTGTGGTTGTCTTTAGAATCCGTGGCGATTTTGTTTTTGTAACTAGCTTTGGAGTATTTTATGAGGGATCTCAGCTTCTTACTGAGGCTGACCACGGAGTTCCTCCAGTCATGGGATTTTACTTTTTTTTTTTTTTTTTTTTTTTGCAACAGTTTCTTTCTTCTGTTGTAGAGTTTGTTTATGGCAGGGGACCACTAGATTGGCTTCCTTGTTTTTGAGGATAGCATCTTGGTTCTGTTAGGGATTGCACGATTCATGCACTCGTGTAAGTGCTTATAAAGTGCAATTGTATAGGATTCAGCAGTCGTACCTCTATTGTCCATCAGCATGGGTGTTGTGAAGTTTGCCACTTCTGTCTTAAGCGTGAAGTTGGCTTTGGAGAAATGTTTTACGGTGGTTTCCCTAATGGGGGTGGGGGTGGGGGTGGGATGTGGATGTCTAGGATGATTTGTTTGTGGTCGGATCTTACCAACGAGGAATTGACCTCTGGTTGGAACACCGGTTGCCCATGTTGGTATTGACCAGGTGTAGGATATTGCTACCCCTGGTGGGGGTGTGGATATGTTGATCCAAGTCGTTGGAATTTATGAATTCCAGAAAATGTTGAGCACAAGAGTTGGTACATGAGTAGTTTTCCCAGTTAATGGTGGGGTAGTTGAAATCGCCCATTATTAGGGTATCAAGAAATGAGGAGTGGGAATCCTGGGGCATGGTGGGTGATCTGTAGCAAGCTACAGTTTGGATTGCGGTCTTGTCCAGAGTTAGTTGCACTTGGATAATCTCGGATGCATTATGCTGAGCAACTAGCCTGGAGGTGTGGATATCCTTAATGAATATGGACACGCCTCCACCTTTAGTGCTTCGGTTCAGGTTAGGTAGCCGAAAGGTGTGATATGAATTATAGCCTGGTAATGCAGGGATGCTCTCTGGAGCCTTGAACCAGGTCTCTGTCATTGCACAGATGTCTGTTCTCCATTTTAAGGAGTGCCTCGAGTGAGTGCATTCTGAGGTTTAGACTTGTAGCATTGCCCTCAGATTTTGCTTACTTGTACCTGTTACGGTGGTGAATTTGTCATTTGAATCATGCCTAAAAAAGGCACTATAGTGGTGGCAAGGGCTTTAGCCAGTATCCAGAATCCCAAGAGCTACAGGTGCAGGCCATCTCTGGCGAAGCATTGTGGTTTGTCGATCATGTCATCCCAGGCAGACAGATACTGGATCCCCTTAGAATGACACCAGAAGCTTAGACAATTGTTGAAGACAATCATTTTGTCCTTGTACTGTGGTATCATTCTGGGTGATGGCAGGATGCTACTCAGGGCTAGGGTAATACCTGCCTGGGCTAAAAGATCGGACACCTCCTCCATGTCTCTTTTCATGTAGTCTAGGGAGGTACGTCTCAGGTCACTCACACCAACATGGACAATGACAGTCATAGTTGTACTTGTTTAGTGACCTGAGTGCATGTGTTATGTGATGGATCCTGGCACCTGACAGGCAGCTGACAGTAACTTTCCCCTTGTTTAGTCTGGTGAGTGGAACATCAGTGTGCCTGACTATAGTCACCTATGCCTAGAGTGTTGGATATGTTGTTAAGCCTTATGGGCTGTGGTTGAGTGTCACACTGAGTTTGTGGGCTATGTGTCATTTGGGTTGTGTTGGGGGGTGGAGGTTGCTTGCATTTCTGCTTTGGATGTCCCTGTTGCTTGGGTAGATTTTTTTGAGAGCCTCCATGAATGTAGGTGTGTGTTTTGTGTTTTTATGTGTGTGTTTTGATGGTGTAGGTTTTGAGGGACTATGTGAGGAGTGTGGTGTGGTGCAAGTGTTTACCTTCTCCTCTTGAATGTCTAGTCCAGTCTTGGGTGAAGAGAGCTTTGCTTCCAGTTTGGCTATATAAGTGCATCTCTCACAGGTTGCAGTGTTGGGTGGTAGGAGGAGAGGGTTGTCTCTGTACATGACGCAATTGCTGCATTGCCCCAAGATGGCCAGATTCCTTCGGTAGACAGGAGAAAACACTGGGAGCTGACCCTTAGACATGCCTGGGTAGGTGCTTATTTATTAAGTACTAAAAACTGTTTTTCTCTAGACAAGTGAGGAAAGTTGAGTGCTGTAGTAATTTGTAGCTTTAGTGCTTACAATGAGTTTTGAACAATTGCTGAGCTCAAAGAAACAGATTTGAGTGCTGAAAGTAGAAAACTGGCTAGTTCTAAGAAACAAAATTAAGCTAGAAGGCTTCCCTCTAACACAGGCTTGGGGGCTCAGAAACTTACAAACGGTCTTGGATACAGCAAATCTCTATCTGGACTAGACTACTTGCAGGAAACAAGCTTTGAAAACTTTTTTTTTTTTTTTGGAAAGGGGAAAGAAGGAGCAGAAACTAACTGGGTTGGCTTTCTCAAATGTTCTCCCTGGATTAGGTAGAATGAGGTAATGACAGTAGACATGGAAGTATCGAACAGAGAAAACTATAAAGCAATAAAGAAAAGTAGTACAATTGTTTGCTCTAAAGGTTGCTTTTGCATTTTTATCAAGACCAAATTACATTCTTATATCATCTGAAAAAGTTTTGACCACTTGCAGTTGTGGTTTCAGTTCCTAGTCTGATGTTCTATACAGTTTTAAATCGTCCACAAAAAAGTCTTTACACATTGTTGTTTTCTGGGGGCCACGTTGTAGGCATGACCTAATCTGTTAAGTAGACCGCTTAATGGGTTAAGGCCTAGACAAAAGAGCAGCATTGACTGAGTCACCCTGGAATATCCTTCTATGAATGTTTATCCGTGGAATAATAATTTGCCATTTATCATGATGACTGCAAAGTGGTTTGCCACTGTTTCATAGTCGCTTTAATGTAATTGATCAGTGTAGGGTGTATCTTATACATTTTTAAGCACTGTTTTATCCATGAGTATGGAATACTGTTAAATAATTTTTTTGTCTGTCCATGCCATACTTAAATTCTTCCCCTTTTTACAGTTCTCCATTATGACTTTAACAAATTATTCTTTGTTCCATATGACTTTCTTTTTGTTAAACTTTTGTTCTGTTGCTATGATTGAGTTCTCGTCTAAATGACAATAAACTCTGTTGGCTTCAATTCCAGTGTATAGTTTATACGTCGTCGGAAGGCAAGTTATTGGCCTATAGTTCTTATGATAGCTTTCAGGTTTGATCTGGAGTATTGTTTTCGTGTTAAGCAAGTTGGTGTCCGTTTGGGGTGCACATATAAATAGTTGTTACTCATGGCTAAATCTACATGTAAAGATGTTAATACTTTTTAGCCAGAAGTTAGGTACTGCATTTGGGCCTAGGGTTCTCCAGTGAGAAAGTTTTCTTAACTTTGTTTCCATCTGGCTGGCTTGTTACTTCATCCCATTTCATATCCGGTACATTTGATCTTCTTTCCATTCAGCATCTTTATCTTCCACAGGAGCTTAATAGATAGATATTTCTCCAAAATGCATCTATTTCTTCTTTTTTGGTGGTGGTTCAATTCCTTTTGCCTTGTTTCCCCACTTCTCTCTAAAATGTTTTTGGGCCGTCAAGAAATTGCTTATTTTGTACTTCACTTTTATATTTATCTACATATATTCTACGTTGCCTGCGCTGATATTTTTAGTTGATTATTTGCGATAGTACACTGTAGATCCTGATCTGCTCTGATTACTGCTCATTGCTTTTATCATGTCTATCTTTGAGCATGTTTGTTGATCTTTTCCCTCTTCGAACAATTGTACAACTTTTCTTAATTGCTTTATAGTTTTCTCTAT
>NC_056750.1:658561453-658613626 GCF_019279795.1 Protopterus annectens
ATCCTTCTGCTGAGTTTAAATGTTAAAACACTATAGGAAGACCTGGGTTGGGTACAACTATGTATGTATTCAAGTTAATAGACACCATCATTAAATATTTTCGACTAAAATACTTAGTTAAATGTAAAATGGTGCAAAATATAGCAAACTTTGGAATAAAAGAAAGAGATGAACTATGAGTATATAGACTGGGTCCGTATGTGCCAACATTGCAAAGGCCCCACTAAACAAAGCAGAGGTTGCATTCCACTGGGCCGGGTTGGGGTCACAAATATGTAAAAACAAAATATCTTTGAGATTCAGACTTAGCCCTGTTTTTCTAGAAAGGTTTACCAGCCTTCATGGGTCCGGGCTAGTTCAAGGTGGTGGTTACCAGAGAGGCGATCCCCAGCCAGTTGAGCCTAATAGCATACTTTATCCCACCCTGGGGTGATAGAGATGGTCTCGTGGAAACTCGCGGCTGATAACCAAAGTGACGGTGCTTGAGCCCCAATGAACTGTTTGTATTAAAGTGCCCAGGCAAATTTATCTGTTATAGCAAATTGATCACTGAAAACAATTGCCGAATCTGTGTGTGCTCCCTGCAACTTTTTAAAAAATGCTCCTCGCCTAAAGGACCATTATGGCCTTGGTCAAATTACCCCTGGTAATGGAGCCTCTTAGATGTAGTAGATGTTAATTAACCATGGGCATTCAAGCATGCTGAGTCTATCTTTGGATGACTCCTGGACAAAGTTGGCCCTTTTTGACCTCACCCATTCCCTTTCCAAGATGTCTGGGACTGTTACACTCCATAAGCCAAAGTATGAACCTGTAAGCTTTCTGAAGTGATTTTCTATAGACCTGTCGCCCCGTATTGACTCTTCTAAACCCGAGTTAAGTAAAAGGAGTATCTACGAATGACACGGCTGAAATATCAGTATGCTTAACCCTTAGGGGGCTTAGATGATAAAAAATACTTGTATCCTTCTAAAATTTTTCAGAAGGTAGCACATGGGGGCCTATCAGTCTTGCTTCCCAGTCACCTCCCTTTAGACCTGGCTTAAGCACCTGGTGTCTTTCCCCATTGTATGATCAACTGCTCATAAATGTAAACCATCCTTAAGTGCTGCTAATTCATGGTTAGTGGCTGTGATGTAAGAACTAAATGGTTGGTACTCCACCTAAGAGATCAATTCAGAAATGGCTTTGGTAAAGCCGCATCGTTGGAAAGCCTAAACCAGAGATTTAACCTCGAGCGACAGAGACAGTGGGAGACACCCCAAAGGGCCTTGGAATGAGAGAATGATCTGCCGAAGACAAGGAACACAGCCCTGTTCCCCAAATAATCAAACTGAGCCCGAGCAGTTTCCTGTGGTCCCATAAAAGCACTTTGGGAATTTTAAACAAGTGGGCTTTAGACTATGCAGTAACAGTAACCTGAAATCAGAGAATGATTCAGATTTACATTTTCAGCCAGGACTACACCACGCCGGTAGTTCAACAGTGCGTCAAGGACTGTGCCCAGAACTCCTGGACCTTTGTTCTGTGATAGTAGATCTACGCAGAATAATGCTGCCTCCCACGAGTCGAGGCAACTCCTGTGCATTAGGCAAGTCCCCTATTTGACAGGACTAAAAGTTGCTAATTTTAGAGGAACTAATTGAGCTCCAGATACTATCAATCATGCTTTGATATCTGTAACTTCTAGGACCAAAAAGAAATGCCTTAGCGAGACTGCAGAATATTACAATCGCCTTTCCAGCCCTCGATAGGTTGGCTAAACTCCTCCAAAAGCCCCGGCCTAAGACTAATCACCGCCTAAGGACGACTGTTCAAGGAAATTTGCTTTCCAGACCCTCAGATTTGGGATTAAGCCAAATGCCAAAATGCATGTTTTTAGTACATAATGGAAGCTATAGACATTGTAAAGTGTAGGGCCACCCTTTATTAGAACCTAGAACCAATTTTAGGCCTCATTCAAGTTAGCTCCCCTGACCGAAGTATCTGAAGGTTTACCAATTCTGTTTCATCTGGGTGATATGAGTCAAACCTGGAGGATTCAACTGTTAGCAGCTTGAAGTGGTTAAGTCAAGTAGTCTGCAATGGGGAATTCTGCACACATTTTGGACTACTTTTTAAACCGTGGTCATAGTTCTGTGCATAGACAACTCGCTAATACCATGTTCCGGCACCTCCAGAGCCAGTGGTTGTGGCATTAGAGTTTGGTAGCTGGTAGCCTGGTTTCACCTAAGTCAGATGCAATACCTCAGATCAGGTACGATCGTGAGGAAAACTGTATATCAGATAGGAAGGTCATCTTAAACATTTTGTGGGGCGACCAATCTAAATGATCCCCTGTTGGGATACATACCTTAAGTCCTGCCCTTTGTACTGGACATTGTAGATGAATGCCTTCTTGGCAAAAAATGGCATTCAGCCTTATTGGCCCCAAGTGCTAAACCTTCCACTCAGTTTGAGTCTGACTCTAGGTGTCCTTTGCTAAGTACCCATTGGGCAGATGCCTTGGGAACAAGTTTCTTATTGCATTTGAGAATCCCACTCTGAAGTCCAGTTTCACTAGAGTGGCAACATTCTGTTGCACCCACATCTGTGTCTTACCCAGTGGAAGAGCACTAACTTGCTTACACTGCCAAAAGTTCCTTCTGTCGAGGGTACAGCCTTGATGATTACTTTTGAATTCAGGGCCCTGGACAGATGCCACTTGGTGATCCTATTTTACGGATGCTTCTCACAATGCAGCCGCTTTGACTGCAGAATTGCTGTAGTGGCATTACCTGCATAGTTGCGAGGGTGCACATGTGACACATATTAAAGTACCAGTTTTATTAGGGTATCTTGTTTGATTACTTAAGAGAAGCGACTGGCTGGCTTACCATAGACCACTCCTGCCGAAAGGGCTCTCTAAGCTTTATGCGCATAGAATCTGGGCTGGAATAAAAGCATTGGAATTGTTGCCTTTGCAAGCAAGAGTGAAAAACTTGCTGGTAAAACATCACTTCTTCGAGACTGTGGCATTCCCCCCTGGATTTAACTCAGACTAATAGAAGTCTGTAACTTGATGTAGTGTATATCAACAACTTGCAGGGCGGTATTTCTTCAAGTTATGCTGGACGTGGCCTAATTACCTCCTTTCAATGTTAATCGTGATCACAATTGTTTGAAGTCATTTGGCTACCCCAGAAGATAATGGGCGCAAAGGTCTGGTGTCAAGTAGGAATGCAAAAAAAAAAAAAAACGCCGTTTGCCCCTTGGCGATCCGTTGAATCAAACTTGGAAGTTTGAGATTGAACTGACCAATCGATGGGAAGCCCGGCCTTCCATTTTTCTATTTGTTGGCCAGTCAACTTTCACTGGTGCGGTGCCGAAGCAAAAGGTGTGAAACACATGTCTGCTAGGGCTTATCAGCAGTTCAATGGCGCACCTTATGAGTCAGTAACATAGGACTGACCCATGGATAAGCAACTGCGAGCCCCTACAGTCTTCGGTAGGTGATGCTGTATCTCTGAAACAATTGAATTTCTGCTGCCAAATTGGACCTTACAGGGACCCTGTCTACTAAGGTGGTCTAGCACCTTTAGTTCTCTTGGGATTTGGAAGTCCTGTCTTTATCCCATGTCAAAATATTAAGCAAAAGTCCTATTTTTCTATGCACATCTTGTGAGAAAAGGATTTACAGTAGCCTTTCCCTAATTACTGGTTGAGTCAAAGTTGGTGGTTACCAACACAATTCGAGGTTGTTAGAACTAGTCTCAGCAGTGTCCTTAAATTTCACTTACAAGAGATCATCAAGTATCCGTTGGGGCATTATGAATGCATGTTCAACACCAGTTATTTGGCCCATTTATTGACGGTTTTGCAACTGTCTGGCAGTTGCTAACTAAAGTAATCATGCATCAGTACCCAGTAACTCCAGAGAATGGCCATGTGCCCGCATACGGCTTTCAATAAATCAGCACAGGATTGTGCCCCACTAGTCTGTGATGGATAATCTAAAACAAGGAGGGGGTATATTCCTTCCCTCAAACCATCGCCTCGTTGCAATTTGGAAACTCTTCTTAGATTAGGAGACAATTGGTTGGCCGTAGAGGAGATAACTTAGCCATTGGAGTTTTAAGCACGAATTCTGACTCAGATGCAATCGTCACCCTGGATGACGGGTTTTCGTGCTACCCATAGACTGGCATAGGTTAAGCATTGTTTTCCCGTGACATAGACCCCTAAATGCTTAAGGAAGTACTGATAAGGCTCCTGAGCTTTGGACGCCTTTTGATTACCATGCTTATGCAGCTGGGTACTGGAAACAGCCTGCTGTTCTACTCACATCGTTGGACCAAGGATGGAGCAGTATACACGTCACCCCTGGCCCAGGAAATTCCTAAAGTTCAGCATTCGTCACCTGCTCCACTGTCCCTAATGCATGCCTATACTCAGTGGAGCTAATCTGCAGTTAAAAGAAATGCTTCAGTTTCAAGCATACATAGCACATCATTAGGGCTGCCCTAGTCTGTCCCCCAGACCCCTGTTCCCATGTCTACTGAGTTTGCGAAGCTCAGTTTTACCTCTAAGTCTGGGTTATCAGGACTCATACATGTGCAGGGACAGCTTCTTTAAAAATTGCAAAGGGCATTTCCAGATTGTCACCGTATTTTTTCCAGCTTTGGGATTGCATGGGTTCATAAAGGAAGTCTTCTAGCACACACCTTCAAGCTTTTCTAGTTGATTTGTGGACCGATATCATGCTGGGGCGAAGATTAATAAGAACAGAGCGTGTATGTCCGATTCATCAACTTAAGTCTTGGCACAGCTCAGAACAGTCCAATGTTAGCTATTTCTGAGTTTTCAACCAGGGCCCTGTGCTAGAGTTTTCATGTACCAAGTTGATGTCCTATAACCGCATTGTTTGATACAATACGTTGGCATATTGGTTTTCCTTCACTGAGAGTGCCAGGGGCATGCGATCAACGGACCTATCATCCGTTAATCTTTTGGTGTGCGAACTGTTTCCAGACCCTTTCCCACCTGGTAACCACAGAGATTCAGCTAGATGACTGCACCAGTCGCTGTCCTCGAATATTTTGTACAAGGTGATATTAACGTGGTTATACCCTAGGTGATGTTTGCTCCAGACTTAGCATCCCTGAGGATTCCTATCCACTTCTAGCGAGCGTCTCTGGTATCAGTTATGTACATTAAGACTTATTGTTTCAGCCATTATCCAATAAGCCTAACATTGTCCATCAAGGCTAACTGCCTTAGCTTTGGACCTGGGGTAGTCAGTTGTACAGCTAGAAAATAAAGCATGGGATGAAAGGCAGCTTTTTAATCCTTAACTTTATTCAAGCTACAAGACTTGCTCCAGTGTGAGAAGCCTAGACACTTTCCACCTGGAATGACCTAGACATTGTCCGGCCAATGTGTCCTTCGAATTTCCCGGGAATTTAGGATAACCCGAAGAACCTTGTCAACCGCGCGGTGCAAAGTTAGACCCTAGGACTAGGTATTGCCTTTCCTGAGTTTCGATCAGTCCAGGACCCAGCTTTGTACCCTCCTTGTGCAAATCTAGCCGTCATTGTAGGCCAGGTGAAAGTGTTTTAAATCAATGCTTGACTGCATTTCAACCCACTTCAGCCCACTGCCTTCGCCGATGTTCATCGTGCACTGTTGCAGTCATTACTTGGGTTATCCTGCTGGCAGGCTCAGTCGCCTGAATTCCAAAGTCTAGGTCGCGTTGGTTGCTGTCACCTCTTCCCTGACGTCAGTGTGCCAGTATAAAAGAGCAGCCACCAGTCTTTCTTGCGCAGTGCCAAGCAAAGCAGTTCATGGTCAAAGACTACAGCACTCCTGAGATTTTCAAATCAAATTTCAGATCCAGTCTTCATTAAAGCTAAGTACCCCATTGGAAACTTTTTCTTGCTCCCGATGTCAGAAAAAGTTAACAATTGTATTTCTTGTGGAAAGCAAATACCTCATAAGGATTTTCACTCTTACTGTATTCCTTGCCTAGGCCCTGATCACAATATTGTTAGTTGTCAGTTTGTGCTAGATTTAACCAACGCATTATAAGCGTCTGTGATTTTGCTTTCATTACTTTGGCGAAGATTTAATATATAATGCCGTCAGATCAGATGACTGCAGTTTACAAAACGCAAGGACAAGGAAAAGGATAGGCATCCGAGGTCCAAAACCGAAGCCTCTTCTAGGCCAGTCGCCGGTTCTCAGTGAGGGTGCTTTGCAGCCCCTGACCGCTACCTCAGAGCCACAGGCCGCTTCCGACTCACGTGGAGCTGACTGGGCCTCTGGATACTCAAGGTATTGGACCTCTGAAATCAATCCCTCAGATGGGTCTGCTGAGCAGGCATCGGCTTCTGAGGGTGTTTTCAGACCTACACACATTAAGCCATCCTCAGCTTCAAAGACTAAAAGCATCTAAAGACAAGAAACAAGTACCGGATTCTCCTACTCAGACCACCATGCCTAAGAAACAGATGCTCAAAATGGCCGAAGACCTAATTACTTTGATCAGGGGTACCTATCCCTCTCCTGATAAGAGGCCTAGGCAAGAGACGGAGTATGATTCTTCTGGTCAGGTTTCCATTTCTTCTGATTCCTCTTCTGAACAAGATTACTCCATGCTTCCCTATGAGGATTCTGATGCTGAAGAATCCATTCCTTCAGCCTCTCCTCCTGAGAATTATTCTTTTGGGGAAACCTTACATACCATGAGAGAACATTTCCACTGGGAGAGTCAAGATTATTCTGAATCTAAGACAAGGCTCCGAGATTTTTTGCTTCTTCCCCAGCAGAGACCTCTAGCTATTCCACCTGTGCTAGACATTGTGGACTATGTATTCACAGAGTCCAGCCTGTCCCTGACTCTTTACCCCCTGCACCTGTTAAGCCTACAGATATTACAGGGTTCCTGATACTCAAATTCCAGTATAAAAACCCTACTGCTGACCCAGAAACTATATCTCAAGGGCCCAAGGGGGTTAAAGCTTCCACTGCAAAAAAAACCCTCCCCCCTCTGATGGGGATTCAAGGGCTCTAGACAGATGGGGGGGAAAAAGTCTACACTTCTGCTACCCTGGCTAGAAGGGCCTTAAATTGTCAGTTTCATATGCTTAAATATCAGCAATATTTCATGTCACAGCTTACTGAATGTTCAGAAAACTAAGAATTACAGGATTTATCGCATGCAGCTGAACAAGTGGGAAAGCACACTTTTTGCAATGTGGTTATGATTCATTGGAGGCCTCCTGCAGGGCTGCTGGTTCAGGTTCTGTTATTAGAAGGCATGCTTGGTTAAAGGAACAAAATCTGCCTGATCATGTTAAAGCAAAATTGTTAGACGCACCATTACAGCATGATAATTTGTTTGGTACTAAAGTAGAAGAAGTATTGAAAAAATGGAGGATAAAGCAAAATCCACGCAGACAGTTAAGGATTTCTTACAGGTACAACCACCCAGATTTAGCAGAAACTGGCCTTCAAAAAATTGGTCCGTTCCAGTGTCAGACAGACCACAAAGAGGCAGATACAGGCGTCCCAGAGGCAGAGGTCAACCCCAAGGCTCATATAGACCTAAACAATGGGTTGCTACTACCTCCAAAAGCAGAGAAGACAGGACAAATCACAACCTTACAGGAAACAGTCCCAATGACGTTCCCCTACCAAATCAAGCACTTCTCTATTGGCAGCCCCTTAGGGGAAAACTAGCACTTTTTCAAATTGGCAAAAGGATTACCCAGACAAATGGGTCTGAACATAGTGTCCCAAGGCTACAGGTTCCATTTCACACCTCTTCCAAGGTCAAAGGTATGCCAGACCTGCACACAA
The DNA here is from genome assembly GCF_019279795.1 of Protopterus annectens. Taxonomy (NCBI): domain Eukaryota; kingdom Metazoa; phylum Chordata; order Ceratodontiformes; family Protopteridae; genus Protopterus; species Protopterus annectens. The sequence goes on from NC_056750.1 coordinate 658,569,293, forward strand.
TCAATGGGCAGAGGCACAAAACAAATTATCCCTCATGGACATGAGGCCATTCAGTGCAAGAGCAGGGCAAGGATTTTACTCAGACTCTTAGAAAGGACAAACCTGGAGATACTGTGGACCTGTCTAATTCTAAAAAATTCTAATTCTTTGCAGCTTCTTGGGAAAAACTGGCAGAACCTGCATGTCCCAATCAGACTTGCAGAAGATACCTCAGATTCATGGCTCAATGCATACCAATTCTCTGCACTGCCCTTTGGACTTCACAAAATGCCTGGCACCAGTAATTGTGTTTTGCAGACAAAGAGGAATTCAAATATATCCCTACTTGGATGACTGCCTAATTCAAGCAGAGAACAAAGACATTCTTCTAAAGCATCTGGCGTTTGTAAAAAGATTATTCACTGGTCTAGGGTACACAGTAAATGAAAAGAAATCAAAACTAGTGCCCTCTCAAGAGATGATATTCCTGGGTGCAAGACTAAACACTACTACCCAGATGGCTTCTCTCACACCAGACAAACAAAAGCATCTGACTATTTACTTCAAGACATTGGCAATAAAAACCCACTTATCTGCAAGGAAAATCCTGCAGGCCTTAGGCTTCATGGCGTCCTGCATCCTACTAATTCCATATGCCAAACTGCATATGAGGAAACTACAATGGTATCTAAAAAGTGTTTGGACTCAATGCCACAGCCTGGAGACAGTAATTGCATTCATTCCCTGCCTGCAAAAGGAGTTTTGATGGTGGGCAGGCCTCACCACATCAAGGGTCTGCCATTCAGGTTACCCACAGCCAGACAGACACTGACAACAGATGCATCCGACTATGCCTGGGGGGCACATATGGAAGGAAAATCCATTCAGGGCACATGGCCTGCAAATCAAATGCATCTTCACATCAATCAAAAAGAGATGCTAGCTGTTCAAAAGGCCCTGACAGCTTTCAAGGACCTGCTTCATCCAGGACAACTTCGGATAAAGACAGACAACACTATGGTCATGTGGTACATAAACAAGCAGGGAGGTACACATTCCTACTCCCTTTGCAGATGAGCAATGACCTTATGGGACACTGCTTTGGCTTTTCAAGTTCACCTGCAAGCACAATTCCTGCCAGGAAAAACAAATACTCTGGCAGGCGAACTAAGCAGAAACCTCATGCATCCCCATGAATGGAAACTGGATCCACAAGTCTTCAGCATGATAACAAGGAAATGGGGATGCCCAGACATAGATCTATTTGCCTCCCTCACAACTGCTACCAATTGCAGAAATTTTGCACAAGGATTATCACAAACAAGCATGGAAAGTGGATGCCCTATCCTTCAGCTGGAAAAATCTAACAGTATATGCTTTCCTCCCTGCCTCTCCTTCCCAGGTACTCCTAAGGTCAGAGAAGCCAAACATGATACTGATTGCACCAGACTGGCCCAGCACTGGTACCCAATCCTGAAGAGCTTGTCTCAAGGTCCAGCATGGATACTGCCTCAAATTCTCAATTGCTGACCCAACAAAACAATCAGATCCTCAGTGTGACCGGTTTTGGCAACTGCAGTCCGACTTTCTTAACTGATCCACTCTGAAGTCATAAACTACCCGAGAAGGAGGAAACTACATTTCTATGGGGTAGTTTTTTCCACTGAGGTGATGTAACCTCACAATGGTAATATTTAAGTAGGGACTGCAGCCCATCATATTGGAGCTGCAAGAGGGAGGGGGCTCGCCCTCCTGCAAAACGTAGTTTATAAAATGCGATAGCAGTTTGTAACAGATACTTAAAACATCACCTTGGTGTATTATTTTCAGTGAATTATGGGTCACAACTTATATTTCTTCAAGTTGGAGTGAACCCCAATTTGTGGCCATTTTTTGAAGTTGCCCAGAAGATAATGCACTCAATAAATGCACTTTCCTGCGTGCACAACTGGCTGTGTAGGAGTAAAGTTTCTGCTTCTGGTCCAGGAAAGAAGGTGATTCTGCAGTATAGGCTGTTCATGTGTACAGATGAAGGAAGCACCCATAGGGAGAGAGGACGGTGGGCTTATTCTTCATGTTAGAATAAGCAGAGGGATGGGAAAAACATGTCTTTTGTCAGCAAAAGAAAGCTCTATACACTGTGGAGATTAGGCTCCCTAACTGTGTCAGTGTGTGTGCGCGCGTTTGTGCGCATGTTTGTCTTGGGTCACTAATGTGGGAGGATTTCATCAAGTATCCTTATTAAGGGGAATATGAACAACATTGGTAGCCCTATTCTGATAGGACGAGAACCAACCAGTATAACCGAAGTAACTATGCCACCAGTACCACAGTAACCAGGAATCCAGAGAATGATGTATTACGTTTTCCATTAACATTTGCAAGTAATATCAGTACAGTCTGTGATATAATTAAAAATAATTGGGGCATATTATTAAATGTGGATAAACTAGAAGGTGTTATAGGGGCTACACCATTTTTTACCTTCAAAAACAACATGTCCTTAAAAGACAGTTGTGCTATACAAAGTTGGATGGAGACCACTATGCAAGGTCTGATAGGCTAGGTACCTTTCCATGTAGAAGGTGTACAGCCTGCCCCTTCATATTTGGAGGGGGGCAGTATACACACCGACTAGAAAGTTCAGCATTGATGCACGCTTTTATACAGACTATTATAGTAAGAATGTTGTATACTTTGGTTTCTGTACAAAATGCCCAGCCTACTATGTAGGCAAAACTAATCGGCTACTCAAAGATAGTCCTAGAACATGTAAGGGACATTAAAATTAAAAAGAGATAAGTGCGTTAGCGATGCATGTTATAAAGGAGGGAGCCACACACACCTTCAAGTTTCTAGTGTTACATATCATACAAGATAATAAGAAGTGAGAACATGAACAACAAGACCGAAGCCTCAGAACAAGAATGGATAGTTAGGCTTCAGGCTGACAGACCACCTGGACTAAATAGTAAGGTTTCACTGAAACCTTTTCTTAGGAAAAGGGCTTTGAAACATTGATTATTATGTTTGGTCACATCTTCTAATATTTGTACATATATTTTACAGTTTTACCACTATCTAATTTTATAGAGGCTGTTTTTACAGTTTGTTTACATATTTTTAGTTCACTATTTATATGATTGTTTATATAGTGTTTGTATAGTGTATGCCTTTAACTTTTATTTATTCAATCAAGATGCTGTTAACTGATTGGATATGACGTAGATGTATCATTATTTAAACAAGAGCAGCAGTTACTGTAGTATGTCTGAGGAAGCAGAGAGGACTCTGTGAAAGCGCTCACGTTTTATATTTTTACTATTTTGTATTAAAGTGTTGATGTTCATCGTGTTTCACTATTGCAGTCAATACTGTTGGGTTATCCTGCTGGCAGGCTACCCATAGTCGACCCGATTCCAAAGTCTAGGTCCGGCGTTGGTTGCTGTCGCCTCTTCCCTGACGTCAGTGTGCCAGGGGTATAAAAGAAGCAGCCAACGCCATTTTCTTTAGTCTTTCTTGCCGCGCAGTGCCCGAAGCATAAGCAGTTCGCAAGTGTCGGTCGGCTGACTCCTGAGATTTTCAAATCAGAATTTCAGATCCGAAGTCTTCATTAAAGCTAAGTACCCCATTGGGGAAACTTTTTTTCTTGCTCCACACCGATGTCAGAAAAAGTTAACAATTGTATTTCTTGTGGAAAGCAAATACCTCATAAGGATTTTCACTCTTACTGTATTCCTTGCCTAGGCCCTGATCACAATGTTGTTAGTTGTCAGTTTTGTGCTAGATTTAACCAACGCATTATCAAGCGTCTGTTTGATTTTGCTTTCCATTACTTTGGCCGAAGATTTAACTATATAATGCCGTCAGATCAGCCGATGACTGCAGTTTACAAAAAACGCAAGGACAAGGAAAAGGATAGGCATCCGAGGTCCAAAACCGACGAAGCCTCTTCTAGGCCAGTCGCCGGTTCTCAGTGAGGTGCTTTCGCAGCCCCTGGAGCCCGCTACCTCAGAGCCACAGGCCGCTTCCGACTTACACGTGGAGCTGACTGGGCCTCTGGATACTCAAGGTATTGGATCCTCTGAAATCAATCCCTCAGATGGGTCCGGAGCTGCTGAGCAGGCATCGGCTTCTGAGGGTGTTTTCAGACCTACACAACTATACATTAAGCCATCCTCCGCTTCAAAGACTAAAGCATCATTAAAGACCAAGAAACAAGTACAGCATTCTCCTACTCAGGCCACTATGCCTAAGAAACAAATGCTCAAAATGGCCGAAGACCTAATTACTTTGATCAGGGGTACCCATCCCTCTCCTGATAAGAGGCCTAGGCAAGAGACAGAGTATGATTCTTCTGATCATGTTTCCATTTCTTCTGATTCCTCTTCTGAACAAGATTACTCCATGCTTCCCTATGAGGATTCTGATGCTGAAGAATCCATTCCTTCAGCCTCTCCTCCTGAGGATTATTCTTTTGGGGAAACCTTGCATACCATGAGAGAACATTTCCACTGGGAGAGTCAAGATTATTCTGAATCTAAGAAAAGGCTCAGAGATTTTTTGCTTCTTCCCCAGCACAGACCCCTAGCTATTCCACTGTGCTAGTCATTGTGGACGATGTATTCACAGAGTCCAGCCTGTACCCTGACTCTCTCCCCCTCTGCACCTGTTAAGCCATACAGATATTACAGGGTTCCCGATTCTCAAATTCCTGTATAAAAACTCCACTGCTGACCCAGAAACTATATCTCAAGGCCCCAAGGGGGTTAAAGCTTCCACTGCAAAACAACCCTGTCCCCTCTGATGGGGATTCAAGGGCTCTAGACAGATGGGGAAAAAAGTCTACACTTCTGCTACCCTGGCTATAAGGGCCTTAAATTGTCAGTTTCATATGCTTAAATATCAGCAATATTTCATGTCACAGCTTACTGAATGTTCAGAAAACTAAGAATTACAGGATTTATTGCATGCAGCTGAACAAGTGGGAAAGCACACTTTTTGCAATGATTCACTGGAGGCCTCCTGCAGGGCTGCTGTTTCAGGTTCTGTTATTAGAAGGCATGCTTGGTTAAAGGAACAAAATTTGCCTGATCATGTTAAAGCAAAATTGTTAGATGCACCATTACAGCATGATTTGTTTGCTACTAAAGTAGAAGTAGTACTGAAAAAAATGGAGGATAAAGCAAATTCCATGCAGACAGTAAAGGATTTCTTACAGGTATAACCACCCAGATTTAGCAGAAACTGACCTTCAAAAAAATTGGTCCTTTCCCGTGTCAGACAGACCACAAAGAGGCAGATAAGGCATCCCAGAGGCAGAGGTCAACCCCAAGGCTCATACAGACCTAAACAATGGGTTGCTACTACCTCCAAAAGCGGAGAAGCCAAGACAAATCACAACCTTACAGGAAACCGTCCCAATGACTTTCCCCTACCAAATCCAAGCACTTCTCTATTGGCAGCCCCCTTAGGGGGAAAACTAGCACTTTTTTCTTTAAATTGGCAAAGGATTACCCAAGACAAATGGGTACTGAACATAGTGTCCCAAGGCTACAGGTTCCATTTCCACACTCTTCCAAGGTCAAAAGGTATGCCAGACCTGCGACACAATCAATGGGCAGAGGCACAAAAACAAATTATAGCCCTCATGGACATGAGGGCCATTCAGCAAGTACTGCAACAAGAACAGGGGTAAGGATTTTACTCCAGACTCTTTCTAGTACCCCGAAAGGACAAACCCTGGAGACCAATAATGGACCTGTCTATACTAAACACATTTCTGGAAGTTCCAAAATTCAAGATGTTGACTCTACAACAGCTACTGCCCATGCTGGGCAACAAGGCTTGGCTCGTAACCTTGGACCTAAAAGAGGCATACCTGCATGTCCCAATCAGACAATCTTGCAGAAGATACCTCAGATTCATAGCTGGCTCAATGCATTACCAATTCTCTGCACTGCCCTTTGGCTTATCTACTGCACCCAGGGTCTTCACAAAATGCCTGGCACCAGTAATTGTGTTTTGCAGACAAAGAGGAATTCAAATATATCCCTACTTGGATGACTGCCTAATTCAAGCAGAGAACAAAGACATTCTTCTAAAGCATCTGGCGTTTGTAAAAAGATTATTCACTGGTCTAGGGTACACAGTAAATGAAAAGAAATCAAAACTAGTGCCCTCTCAAGAGATGATATTCCTGGGTGCAAGACTAAACACTACTACCCAGATGGCTTCTCTCACACCAGACAAACAAAAGCATCTGACTATTTACTTCAAGACATTGGCAATAAAAACCCACTTATCTGCAAGGAAAATCCTGCAGGCCTTAGGCTTCATGGCGTCCTGCATCCTACTAATTCCATATGCCAAACTGCATATGAGGAAACTACAATGGTATCTAAAAAGTGTTTGAACTCAACAATGCCACAGCCTGGAGACAGTAATTGCACTCATTCCCTGCCTGCAAAAGGAGTTTTGATGGTGGGCAAAAGCCTCTTACCACAACAAGGGTCTGCCATTCAGGTTACCCACAGCCAGACAGACACTGTGACAACTGATGCATCCGACTATGCCTGGTGGGCACATATGGAAGGAAAATGCATTCAGGGCACATGGCCTGCAAATCAAATGCATCTTCACATCAATCAAAAAGAGATGATAGCTGTTCAAAATGCCCTGACAGCTTTCAAGGACCTGCTTCATCCAGGACAACTTCTGATAAAGATAGACAACACTACGGTCATGTGGTACATAAACCAGCAGGGAGGTACACATTCCTACCCCCTTTGCAGATGAGCAATGACCTTATGGGACACTGCTTTGGCTTTTCAAGTTCACCTGCAAGCACAATTCCTGCCACAAAAAACAAATAGTCTGGCAGACGAACTAAGCAGAAACCTCATGGATCCCCATGAATGGAAGCTGGATCCACAAGTCTTCAACATGATAACAAGGAAATGGGGACGCCCAGACATAGATCTATTTGCCTCCCCTCACAACTACCAATTGCAAAAATTTTGCACAAGGATATATCACAAACAAGCATGGAAAGTGGACGCCCTATCCTTCAGCTGGAAAAATCTAACAGTATATGCTTTCCCCCCTTTGCCTCTTCTTCCCAGGTTACTCCGAAAGGTCAGACAAGAGAAGCCAAACATGATACTGATTGCACCAGACTGGCCACGCCAGCACTGGCACCCAATTCTGAAGAGTTTGTCTCAAGGTCCAGCATGGATACTGCCCCAGATTGCTCAATTGCTGACCCAACAAAACAGTCAGATCCTGAACAGCCAACTCAAGACCTTAAATCTGGCTGCATGGCTGGTAAAGTAACCATTCAGAACACTCCACTTACAAAAGCTGTTATGGACGTTATCTTGGAGGCCAGAAGACCCAGTACCAGAAAATCTTGTACAGAAAAATGGAAGAGATTCTCTGCTTGGAACGAGGAACAAGGCATAGACACGAGTGTGCCAAATATCCCTCAGATTTTACAATACCTAACTGAGATGCTAAACAAAGGCCTTTCCTTCTCATCTATTAAGATTCATGCCTCTGCCATTTCAGCCCATTACAATACGGAACCACCTATCTTTTCTCATCCTTTACAGTACCTCAGAGGAGCCAGAAACATTAGGCCTCCTAGGAGAGCACCAATTCCGGCCTGGGACCTCAATTATGTTTTGGAAAAACTCACACTGCCTCCATTCAAGCCAGCATCAACAGCAGATATAAAGTTCTTATCCTGGAAAACAGCTCTGTTCCTTGCAATAATCTCTGCAAGATGAGTCTCAGAGCTACAAGCACTCATGGCTGTGGAACCTTTCATCATTTTCCACCCAGACAGAGTTTCCCTGAGGACAAACCCTACATTTATGCCTAAGGTGGTGTCCAGTGTGGCCCTTAACCAAACCATTCACTTGCCAATTTTTTATCCTAATCCACAGAACAAGGGTGAGAAAATTCTGCATTCTTTGGACATACACAGGCAGCTGAGATTCTACTTGGACAGAACTAAAGTTTTCAGAAAAACGGAGCAACTTTTGGTGTCATATGCTGCAAGTTCGCAGGGAAAGGCTATCTCAAAACAGACTAATGGATAGGCCATTGCATCTATTTCTGCTATTTACAACATGGCATATCAGTGCCCAAGGACATTAGGCCTCATTCCACCAGAGCAGTAGCCACTTCAGCAGCCTTCCTCAGAGGAGTACCAACTAAAGATATCTTAGAGGCTGCAACTTGGAGTTCAGTGCACACTTTCACAAAGCACTACCATTTACCTCTCTATTCGAAGTCCAGGGCAGGCTTTGCCTCTGCAGTTCTGCAGGGCCTCAAAGTCTCTCCAGATCCTTTTTTAGACCAGCCACCCTACCTCAGCTTTGGGATTCAACCCAACAATAATGACTGCAACAGTGAAACACAGTGAACATAGTACAGTTGTGTACCTACCATAAATGTAGTTGTTCGAGTGTATTCACTGTTGCAGTCCAGGTTACCAACCCACCATCCCCCCCCCCTTTCCTTTGTGGGACTTATCTACACTTCTCTACCCTATACTACCTTTTTGGTGTATTTGCTTGTAGATGAAGGACATGTTATTTTTGTGCATGTATTTTTATTTGCATATTCTTTCAGCCTTTCAATTAGGGGCACCTGACATCTGGGGCAAGAAAAACTGAAGAAAATGGCGTCTGCTGCTTCTTTTATACCCCTGGCGCACTGACATCAGGGAAGAGGCGACAGCAACCGACGCCGGACCTAGACTTTGGAATCAGGCCCACTACAGGTAGCTGCCAGCCGGATAACCCAACAGTAATGACTGCAGCAGTGAATACACTCAAACATCTACATTTATGGTAGGTACACAACTCTACTTTTTGCCGTGTGTATTCCAACGAGTTGTTGGCTTTTTTGAAATATTGTACTTTTATCGCTGGTTACTTTATCCAGATTCAGAGCATCTTTGTTTGATAGTATCTGGATTTATACTTTTATTCCATGGCGTAGTTTGTTTACATTTCTTATTTGCCTGTGTAGCTGTTTTTCCCCTCCCAGAAAGATGCAACACAATTTAAGATGCAACACAATTTAACACTGTTGTTAAAAAAACAAAAAAAAAAAAAGAGTCTAATGCAGGGTAGCCAAGGGAGAGACCAGTCTTAATGCAGGTAAATGCCAGGTGATATGAGGTTTTCACTTTTTTTTATAGCTTTGTGTGTTTGAGCATGTTATGTTGTTCAGTGCAATTCAACTATTGAGTGAGCAGAAAAGTACATATTTGCATGTGACAGTTCATCAGTAACAACGATATCTCATTGCAGTGACTTGGAAAACATTCCTTACCTTATGATTTCTGAATCCTTTGTGCCTGCTTCACTGAGTTATTTAATCTGAGAAGATGCTCATTAACCATAATCATTCAAATATGATTTGAAGAGATGTCTGTCTTTTAACTCTTATTTTTAGCTGCCACAGAGATGCTGCTTAACATCCACTCAAGTTCTGTACTGACCTGTTGTATGTGTCACTGTGCTCCCAACTACATGTTGCATGCCTGACTTGTTATACCTGAAGGGGAGTTATGTAGTTTACCCTCAAACCACTGGATGTGTCTGGTTGCTGCTTGTGGTGATTCTTTTTCATGCATGCTAATACAATTGAAAGTTCAAGCCGGACACATTCTTTACGTACTGTACTCTTTCGCAGATGTATTGCGGTATGTACAGCTGGCAGAGCTGTCTGGCAAAGCACTAAAACTGAAGCCATCATGAGGGAAACTTGAAAAATAAGACTTCATTAAGAGTTTTTTAACATTATATTTAAACACCATGTAAGTTTGTCAAGATGGGAATTTTTTTTGTTTTTATCTTGGATCTGCATTTAAGCCTTGTTGTTTGTAGGGATTCACTTTGTGTTTTTCATGCCGCTGTGTGGCACTTTGTAGGCTAATACAGAAGTGGTAGAGAAATGTGATGTGAATGTCATGAGTGAGACTTTATCAGACTTGGGAGAATGGAAGCATAGGGATGCTAAGTGCATGGTCCAGAGGGTATAGTTGTAGCTGATTTGTTTTTTGTTTTGTTATGTATACTCTGGCTGTCTTTTAGAAATGGCATGTGTGACCATCGTATCTTGTTGGGTCTGCAGGGATAGACTCGTTGCAACAACAAAGCTTGTTTAACCATGAATCATTCAGGAAAAGCAACCTTGATGCCAGTAGTTTTGTCTTCTGAACATTGGACACACTTCTGTGATGCTGTTTCTCTTCAGAGATGAGTATGTACAAGTTATTTTTTGCAGTGGGTTTACACATTGAGAAGTCTGTTTATCTGAATTCATTCATTCTGTGATACCTGTATTATCCTTGAGGGTGATGGGAGCCAGAGCCTATCCCAACTATCAGTCGGTTTAAGGCAAGGAAATAGTCTTGGACAGCATGCCAGTTCATTGTATGACTGACACACACACACACACACACACACACACACACACACACACACACACACACACACACCTGGGAAAGAAGTCGCTTGGCCGCTTCTGTCACTTTGCCATTTTTGTCACTGTAGTGCGATCTTGGATTTGGTATATTTAAGTAGGGGGGTATGGGGGGGGGGTGAAGCCCCCCACTTTATGCAGTATTTTAATGTCTTTTTTTTTTTTTTTTTTCCCCCTGGGAAAAAAATCGCTGTTCTGGAGTGTGTGTATGTATGTATATATTTTATTTATATATATATATATATATATATATATATATATATATATATATATAGTAGAAACCACCAAATCTAATCTGGTTGTTCCAAGGAATAAATGTATACCAATCAAACAAAGATGAAGTGCCTACAAAATCCAGCCAAAACTATTTCCATCTTTATTCGCAAGTGGTTCTAATGAGCTTGTAGCCTTGGATGTATAGAAGTGCTTTGGCTGGATTTTGTAGGCACTTCATCTTTGTTTGGATTGGTATATACATTTATCCTTGGGCAGCACAAATTTCGTCATTTTTTGGATTCTACATATATATATATATATATATATATATATATATATAAATGTGTGTGTGTGTCTATGCATTATTTCCTGGAGAGTTCACTTACATTTCTCTAGCGCTAGTACCCCTTTTCATATGTTCACATTACAGGCTACCACCAGTCAGATGACTAAAGTGAGGCCAAGGGTTCAGTTAAAGAATATTCTTACAGTGAGACAGCCAGTATATTCCTTATAGCAGATGGACAGTTGGACTCCTTCAAAAGGGCAGATATAACAGTCACATCAGTAGTTAGGGAAAATAAAAAAAGAAAGTTTATATAGCTGGATTGAAGATAGAAATGAATTTAATTATATTTGTTTTTGACGTTTTCAGTTATGTATTGTAGATGACTGAAGCCTCAGGATGAAAATAGTGCAACAAGATTGTGATCCAAGAATCCGTATATGACTTCCTCTACTGATTAGAATTTCCAAATCCAGATAACACTTATAGACAAATGAAAAAGGACAACAGTATCTATGGTTCTTTATCCTGCTTGGATGTCAGAGAGATTTCAAACATAAATACAATGTGTTTTATTTTAAAACAAGACGCTTAAATGCGCAGACAGTTCCTTTAAATGGGGAGGCAATGCTGTTGCCGAAAGACAGCAAGTGTGGCAACAGTAAGCAATTTCATGTTAAAAAAACTATGAATTTTAAACATCTTTTTATATTTTAAATCCAAGAAAACATGTATCATTTGAAATGAGGTTAGCATAATGGTAGATAAGCAAAACAAAACCGGAGTTGGATAAGATCAAAAGATAATGCAATAGCATCACTTAAGTGTACAGGCAGTATAGTTAGATTCAAATGCATTCCCACATTTAGCTGCTGTTGTGTGATATCAAGAATTCAGGTTATGACAGCTGCAAGATGCTCTGTCTTTGAGGAATAATACTAATATCTTGAATATAAGCGCAAGAGGTTAAGAATATATAAGAAAAGGAAAGTAAATACATGGTCTTAAGCCATGCACAGAGAAGCTCTTTGTCACCCGTGCTGAGCTTAGTGTTGAAGGACCAAGAGAAGCTGAAGACTTGCAGTGAAGAGGATGACATAATTAGAAGGTGATACAGATGTTGGGTAGACTCGTTTGCTAGTTACAGGACCTAGGTAGTACATAGATGAGTAGTAAGAGTGTTGGTCCTTTCAAGACTTATGCTTTGATTCATAAATTATGGCAATAGACACATAGTCAATTTAACTTTTCTCCCCCCAGAAAAAAATTGAAGGCAGTTATGATATCTAGGAGGTGTGGACAAAAATGCTTTGTCTGATGTGCAACATAAATTGTACCGCAAATGTACAATGCAAAATTGTTAATTTCTGGAATTTTTGATATGTATACTCTAAAATGGTAAATATTACATACAAAACTGACAGCTTTGTTTACATTTAGAATACTCTAAGCACATTCTGTGGTAAAGCATCTCCTGGCTCCTTCCTGAGTAAGTATAAATTCCTGACTGTGATCTGTGAAATTCAAGCTTGGTTAGAGGCTCAGGTGGTAAAGGAGCTGGATGAAGGATAGTGGGAGTGAGAGGCTGTTGTCAGCTGCCCTTTTCTGGGAGGAGGAAGTGATGGTTCAGTTGTCTGCCTGGACAAGGTCAGACAAAAAGTTGTTGACATGGGTTGACACACCCAAGATGTTGATTGTGTGTGTGTGTGTGTGTGTGTGTGTGTGTGTGTGTGTGTGTGTGTGTGTGGACTATAAGCAACCATGATTTTTACTTTGCTAAGTACTTAGGTTTCAGTCTTGTGCAGCCAGTTTCTATGATGTTCTTCGTGTTTCACTGTTGCAGTCATTACATTTGGGCCATCTGCTGGCAGGTTGCCCTCAGTCGGCCTGATTAACAAAGTCTTGGGTCCTGCATCGGTTGCTGTCCCTTCTTCCATGTTGTCAGGGGTATAAAACATGCAGCCGATGCCATTACATCAGTCTTTCTTGCCGTGCGGTGGCAGAAGCAGTTCGCAAGTGCCGGTCGGCCGACTCCTGAAATTTTCGTTTTCGAGTTTCAGAACCGAAGTCAAGTACCCCGTTGAGCAAACTTTTTCTTGCTCCTTACCGATGTCAGTAAATGTTAATAATTGCATTACTTGTGGGAAGAATACCTCACAAAGATTTTCATTTGTACTGCATTCCTGGCCTAGTCCCTGACCATGACGTATCTTGTTGTCGGTTTTGTGCTTTATTTAATCCGCGCACTATCTGTCGTCGATACATTTTTACTGCTAAATATTTGAGTTCTCGGTTTAATTATCCAGAAATGATGTCTGTTTGCTATCAGACTACCGGAATTCCAAAAAAAAAAGCAAAGAAAAAGGCAGTGACAGGCTGTTGAGGTCCAAAACTGCCAACAACGCTTCTCCTAAACCAGTCGCCAGTTCACCGGTACTCAGTGAGGCACTTTTGCAGCCCCTGATATCCGCTACGTCTGACTCGCAGGCCTCTACTGAGACCCATTCCAAGTCCGGTATGCCGCGAGACTCTTCACCTATGGAACTCGCGGATGTCTCTACCTTGGATGGGTCCGGAGCTGCTGTGTAGGCACCGGCTTTTGAGGGTGTATTCAGGCCTACAGACTTGCATATTAAACAGACTCCACCTTCAATTCTGAGGCCTAAATCTCAATCTAGGTCTAAAAAACCGATGCCTAGGCCACATGTTTCGGCCCCTATGCCTAAATAACAAATTATCAAAATGGCTGAAGATCTTATTACTCTAATCAGGGGTAGTGAACCCCCCCCCCCCTTCTAAGAGGCCTAGGACTGAGCTTGATTATGAATCTTCTGATCAGGACTCTGTTTCTTCTAATTCTTCCAATGACCTGGATTTGTCTATTCCTACTTATGAGGATTCTGATGCAGAGGATTCCATTCCCTCTGCTTCCCCCCCTGAGGACTTTTCTTTTGGGCAAACTTTACATACCTTTAAGGGAGTATTTTCACTGGGAATGTTGGGAATTTTCTGAATCTAAAAAGAGGCTTGGGGATTTCCTCCTTCTACCCCAGCATAGGTCTTTGGCTATACCTCCTGTTCTAGACATCGTTGATGTGTTTTCGGAATCCAGTATGGCCTCTGATTCCCTGCCTCCAGCTCCTAGTAAACCTGGCAGATACTACAGGGTTCCTGAGTCCCACAAGTTCCTTTTCAAAAATCCTGTTGCAGACCCAGAAACCATTTCTCAGGGGCCCAAGGGCATTAAGGCTTCTACTGCTAAAAATCCTACTCCTGATAGAGATTCCAGGTGCTGGATAGATGCGGTAAAAAGGTTTATACTTCTGCAACCTTGGCAGTCGGGGCTTTAAACTGCCAATTTCATATGCTAAAATATCAACAGCATATTATGGGACAGCTTAAACAGAAAATGAGGTTGATTTCTAACTGTGTGGAAAATAAAGATTTACAGGATTTACTGCATTCACCTGAACAAGTTGGAAAACATACTTCGCAATGTGGTTTTGATTCTTTAGAGGCCTCTTGTAGGGCTGCTGTTACTGGGTCTGTACTTAGGCATGCTTGGCTTAAGGAGCAATCTCTGCCTGATCATGTTAAAGCAAAGTTGTTGGATGCTCCTTTAAATCAGGACCGTATATTTGGCAATAATGCTGAAGAAGTTCTAAAAAAGTTGGAAGATAAAGCTAATTGTGAAAGATTTCTTACAAGTGCAACCTCCAAGATTTAGTAGGCACTGACCTACTAAGAATTGGTCCTTTCCAGCTCCTTCCAGATCCTCTCAAGCCAAACCCAGACATACCAAAAGTACCAGGTTTCAGTCCCAAGGGACTCTCAGAACTAAGCAATGGGGGGCCTCCACTTCCAAATCTGGAAATAACAAGACACCCCCCTATGGTAAACAGTCTCAATGACTTTCCTTTAAAATTACCAAGCACTTACCTTTTAGCCACCCCTTTGGGGGGGAAAGCTTGCTCTTCATGCAAAAAATTGGGAACTCATAACCCTGGACAAATGGGTTTTAAATATAGTGTCCCAGGGATACAGATTTCATTTCCACACATTGCCAATACCAAACGGGTGGCCAGACCTACCCCCAAATCAGTGGGAAGAGGCTCAGAAACAAGTACTTCCCTCTTAAACTTGGGGGCTATTCAACCGGTACCAGAAGAGGAAAAGGAACAAGGCTTCTATTACAGGCTTTCCTGGTACCCAGAAAAGACCATTCAGGATGTCCAATTCTGGACCTGTCTACTCTAAACACCTTTCTGGACATTCCAAAATTCAAGATGCTGACTTCACCAGTTACTTCCTATGCTAGGCAAGGATGCCTAGTTGGCAATTCTAGATTTAAAAGAAGCTTACCTGCATATCCCAATCAGGGAATTTTGCAGAATATACCTACTCTTCAAAGCAGGCTACTTGCATTATCAGTTCTCTGCACTGCCCTTTGGCTTGTCTACTGCGCCCAGGGTATTCACAAAGTGCCTGGCTCCAGTAATTGCATTTTGCAGGCAATGAAATATTCAAATATATCCATACCTGGACGATTGTCTAATTCAGGCAGAAAACCAGGCCATGCTTATAAATAATCTGGCGTTTGTAAAAAGAGTTCTAACTTGTCTAGGGTACACCATAAACAAAAATAAATCACAACTGGTACCCTCTCAACAGATTACATTCCTGGGTGCAAGCTTGAATACAACTGCCCAGATGGCTTTCCTCATGCCAGAAAAGCAATTTCATTTGCTTACTTACTTCATACAAGTGGCCACAAAAACCCTGCTATCTGCAAGACCAATACTGCAAGCCTTGGGGTTCATGACCTCCTGCATTCTTCTAATTCCATATGCAAGACTGCATATGAGGAAACTTCAGTGGTACTTAAAAAGTCTATGGAGTCAACATGGTCACAGACTGGAAACAATGATTCCTATCATAACTTGCCTATGCCTGGAGTTCCTATGGTGGGCAGAGGCCTTCCACCAAAACAAGGGACTGCCATTCACATTACCCCCTGCCACCCAAACCCTAACTACAGATGCATCAGACTATGCATGGGGGGCTCACCTGGCAGGGAAGTGCATTTAGGGCAAATGGAACCCAAATCAAATGCACCTACATATCAATCAAAAAGAAATGTTAGCTGTACAGAATGCTCTGACGGCCTTCAAGGACTACATTCATCCAGGACAACTAATGGTAAGGACGGACAATACCACGTTTATGTGGTACATAAGCAGGGGGGTACATGTTCCTACCCCCTCTGCAGACTAGCCATGTCATTGTGGAACACGGCCTTGAGCTACCAAGTGCAACTACAAGCTCAATTCCTGCCAGGAAAACTGAATACACTGGCAGACTGACTAAGTAGAAATATCATGGACCCACACAAGTGGAAACTGGAACCAGAGATTTTCAACATGTTAACAAGCAAATGGGGGAGCCCTGTTGTAGATCTATTTGCCTCCCCCCACAACTACCAGTTGGACAAATTTTGCACAAGGACTCCTCACAACAAAGCCTGGGAAATGGATGCTCTGTCATTCAGCTGGAAAAACCTATCAGTCTACACCTTTCCCCCTCTGCCTCTGCTCTCCAAAGTTCTGCTAAATGTCAAACAGGACAAACCAAGAATGATTTTGATTGCTCCAGACTGGCCACACCAACACTGGTACCCACTCCTGCACAGTGTGTCACAAAATTCTCCATGGCACCTGCCTCAAACACCTTCCTTACTGTCTCAGCAGGAGAACCAAATTCTGCACCCTTAGCTTCCAACATTGAACCTTGCAGCTTGGCTTATCACCTAAATTCACCCTTAGCAAACCTGTGATGGATGTCATCTTGGAGGCGAGAAGACCTAGTACTAGAAAATATTATGCTGACAAATGGAAAAGATTCTGAGCTTGGAATCCATCTCAAGGGATGAGCACAGCAGCACGCAATTTACCTCAGATTTTACAATACTTAACTGAGATGCTTCACAAGGGCCTGTCTTTTTCCTCCATTAAAATCCATGCCTCAGCCATTTCAGCTCATTATAATACAGAACCTCCCCTCTTCTCTTATCCTCTGCTCAAGCAGTACCTCAGAGGGGCCAAAAACTTGAGACCACCCAGGAGAGTTCCAACCCCTGTCTGGGACCTTAACTTTGTATTGGAGAAACTCACTCTACCTCCTTTCAAGCCAGCTGCTACTGCAGACTTAAAATTTCTTTCCTGGAAAACAGCCTTCCTTCTAGTAATCACTTCAGCAAGAAGGATGTCTGAGTTACAGGCCCTTATGGCAGTGGAGCATTTCATCATCTTTCATGCGGACAGGGTGTCACTCAGGACCAATCCATCCTTCATGCCCAAGGTGGTCTCCAGTGTGGCTCTTAATCAGCCCATTCATTTTTCCAACTTCTTTTCCCAATCCACAGAACAAAGGGGAACGAATTCTGCATTCATTGGATGTGCATAGACAACTTAGATTCTACTTGTACAGGACTAAACCTTGGAGAAAATCTGAACTGCTGGTAGCATTTGCTGCAGGGGCAGAGGCAAAGGCTATTTCAAAACAAACCATCTCTAAATGAATAAGCCATTGCATTCATTTCTGCTATAAGCACAATGGAAAACCTATCCCCAGGGGATCAGCTCTCATTCCACCAGGGCTGCATCTACTTCTGCAGCCTTTCTCAGAGGTGTTCCTAGCAGGGATATTCTAGAAGCTGCTACCTGGAGTTCAGTTCATACTTTCACCAAGCATTATCATTTACCAATTTTCTCTAAATCCAGAGCTGGCTTTGCCACTAATGTCTTGCAGGGCTTTATAGCTACTCCTAATGCTGTATAAATCCATCCTCCCAACCATAGCTTTGGGAATCTACCCAAATGTAATGACTGCAACAGTGAAACACAAAGAACATAGTACAGTTGTGTAAACTTACCATAAATGTAGATGTTCGAGTGTATTCACTTTTGCAGTCCTGGTTTCCCTCCCTCCAGCCCCCTGTTTTTCTCTTACTATACCTCTACTTTCTTTTACTATGCTTAAAAGCCTTTTGGAGTATTTGCTTTTGGTTGGAGGTATATATTTTGGTGTTTTTAATTTTATTTTGCTCCCCAGTAGGGGGGCACCTGACATCTGGGGCAAGAAAAATTGATGTAATGGCATCGGCTGCATGTTTTATACCCCTAACCACCTTACGTCATGGAAGAAGGGACAGCAACCAATGCAGGACCCAAGACTTTGCTAATCAGGCCGAATGAGGGCAACCTTCCAGCAGATTACTCAAATGTAATGACGGCAACAGTGAATACACTCTAACATCTACATTTATGGTAAGTGTACACAACTGTACTTTACTCTCCCACCGCTCCATAGTATTTTCCAGTACTTTTAGATGCTTCAGAACTCCAGGAATTCAGCTATCCAGTTTTGTTCCCTGTAGCTGATTTTATCTGCTGCTGCTTCTGCTTGCTCTTCTCCATTGCTGCTGCATGCTGCAGTGACTCTGCTCATGCCTGTGAGCTCCATATCATTGTTCCAGCTGCATGTTCAAGTCTCTGTCTCCCTCTGCGTTGTCACTTCCTGCCGATCATTTGCTCCTCTCCTTCGTGGCACTTCTTCCCCTGCCGCAGTATTCCTAATAAGGAATATACACTGGGCCTGTGATGCCTTGGCCCACTTTTCTATTTTAATTGCTTTAACCAGCATTTGTAATTTGTCCTGCTTTAGCTGTGGATCACTTCTTTTTCTAGATTCCTGTCTTCCGAAGATGTTGCTGTATTAAGCAGATAATGATACGTAAACTGGATGGACATGCAGTATGCCCTTGTTAAATGTAAATGCCTTGAATACATATAGTGGCTTTTCACTATAATAGCAGTACACAGCTAAGTAAAGGTAAAAAAAAATGTGACTTAATGTTTGATTTGGGAACCTTGATAAATTAATTCCTTGATATATAATTTATTCACACCCCTGCCCACATAACTGTAGCAAGCATTTACCATTTTCAGTTATCAGTTATGAATTGTTTGGCTTACATGTCATTAAGTACTTTACTATGGGGGTATGTTTGTTAAACAGATAATATGAATCTACTCTACTCCACTTAACTGCAAGATTTAAAATAGAGGACGTAAACAAGTTACCATCTCGGTAGAACATTGTTTCAGGTAATGCAGCCATTGTAACATGTAAACGGCTGCTCTTATTCAGGTTTGTCCTGGAGACTTCACCGTCTTCAACACTTCAACTTAAAGAATTGTTAAACTCCGTAGTTTGGTGCATTTTAGAAAATGGCAGGCATTTGTCAATGGTGTGTGTGTAGGTGTGTGTAGGTGTGTGTGTGTGTGTGTGTGTGTGTGTGGGTAGGTGTGTAGGTGTGATTTGTTTTGTCTGTGAGATCCTGCATGATCTGGCACTTTAGGTGAGGAATTTCTTTGAAGGTGAAGTTAGTCAAATTACACTGCAGTCAAACTTCAGGATGTTGTCTTAACATAATTCAGTAGTTTTTCCTTTTCTGAAAGTTATTGAAGTTCATCCTGCTGCTACCCAGATTCTCAAACAATAGGATGATGGAGGTAAATTGCTGCATGGGATATCTGTAGTGTTCATGTTCACAGGTTCATCCCTAATTTGGCATGCAAATTCAGGAGGCTGAACAAAAAAATTCCAGCCTAACAAGAGTTAGTGTACCAAGAGGAAATGGTAGGAGGATAATTCCTCCAAACCAAATAAAAAAGGTTTCTTTTTCAAAAAAGATTATTCCGTTGATAAACTGATTATGCCAAGACTCTGCTCATCCTGTGCCTTCCTCCAGGCTTTTGTCCAACCTAGCAACCTGGCCACAAATATTCTCAGATGAGTGGGTGTTGAGAATAATTCTGTGAGGATACTCTTGGAAGTGGATGGAAAATCCCCTCCCAGGGCTACCAGGGTAGACACATCTGTTCTGTCTGGTACTCCTTCACAAGTTGCATACAGGGGTTATAATACCAGTTCCTGTACCATGAAGAAGAAAATCATTTAATCCCAGAATTTTTTTGGTCCCTAAAAATGAGCTATACTAGAGACCAATGTTACATCTGTTATACATGAATACCTTTTGGAAAGTAACCAAATTCAAAATACTCACCCTGCAAATGATCCTTCCCCTTCTGGACCACTGTTCCATGGTGACTTTACATCTGTAGGATGCTTATCACATTAAAATTGCTCCCAAATTCAAGTTGAACCTACAAAAGTCCTGTCTCACATGCTCACAAAGAATTATCTACCTGGCGAGTATGTTGGACACAGAAAAAAAAAATATGGTCCTTTCTTCCAGAAGAAGGAAAAGTTCTGACTTTTCAGAATATTTTCAGGGATTTTTCCTCTTCAATTAGTTGCCTTCACAAAAGAGTTTTTCAGTCTGGAGCATTTCTCCCCGGGCCTCTGCTGAAAATTGGCTTCTTTCCAAGTTGAACTTTCCCCGGTAAACAAATGTTTAAAAAAAAAAATTCTAGGCCTTGTGGTATTAATAATCCTCATATCATCACTGGCCAGACACCACATGAGAAATTCTCAGTGGTCCTTAAATTGTTGGACCCACCACCTGTATCCTTTAGAATTTCAGGTACCAGTGCTGAATTTTGTGAAATGGGAGATAGTGGTCGAAGAATCAAAAGTCTTTCAGTCCAATCCTACCCTTCTTCCTCAAGACCCCAGTGCAATACATCTGGACAGATTTGTCAGATTTTGCATGGGGTGCAATGTACAGGCAAGTTCAAAGGCAAGGTAAATGGGTTCCTGTGGCCTTTCAAAGCACATAAACTTCTAAGAAATGTTAGTGTTTCAGACCCTAAAAGTTCTCAAGTTATGGTCTCCAGGTCCCCTTTAGTTGGTCACAGATAACACCACTGTTACTTGTTACCTGTACAAATTTGTCATAGCCTCTTAGCCAGTTGGCAATGATAGCCTGGGAGATAACATTACAGCATTCTGTGATGCTTCAAGCATCATGCATCTCATCAGAGCAAAATAAAAAAATAGCTGGCTGGCTGAGTAAGCAGATCTTTGATATTCCCTCATGAATGGAAAGTCAAGGCAGAGATCTGCCTGGATATGGCCCTGATATGGGAAGGTATATAGTTCTGTTCACCTCCTTTCAAAACAGACAGTTGGAATAATTCTGATAGATACCTCCTTTTAGCCATGGTTGCAGGACAAAAACATTCTCATTACTTTGGTCAGGAGTGTTCCTTTATGCATTTTTCCTCTTTCCACCAATACCCAAGGAAAGAACTATCAAAGATTATTGTGGTGATTCCACACCTTTCAGCCCCAGAAATTGGACCGAAGCTCCAAAGGCGGTGGTGTTTCAATATTCGTAAAGGATGTGCACATCTCCAGACTGTTAGCCCAACATAACGCATCAGAGGTATTTCAGGTGCAGCTAACATATTTGGTAAGACAGCAATTCAGGTCGTAGCCTGCTATAGGTCCCCAGCCATGTTCCAAGACTCACACTCGATGTTCCTAAGCACCCTGGAAAATATTGGGGTCCACCTTAACACTCTCATACTGGGTGACTTCAACTACCCCTCCATTAACTGGAAAAACTACTTGTGTACCAATAAACTTGCCCAACATTTCCTGGAATTCATTAATTCCAATGCCCTGGACCAGCTCATTCTTACCCCCACTAGAAGTAGCAACATCCTTGACCTCCTCATTACTAACATCGGTGACCATTGCTCTACCCCAATAGCCAACTCCTCCCTGGTTAGATCCGACCACAGACTAATCACCTTGGAAATCCACATCCCTCCCACTCGCCCCGCAAAGGTAACTGCCATGAAATACTTCTCCAAAGCTAACTTGGACTCCTAAAAACAGAGGTGGCTAACTTCACAGCACCCATGCAAAGGGAGAATAGTTGCATAACCAATGAATCATGCACCAATGCACTGTATGAACACGTACACAAATGCATGGATCTCGCCATACCCAATAGAACCAAGATGCTCTACTCAGGGGAAAAAAAAAAAAAAGGCAATCTAGTGGTCCCCTGCCATAAACTCTACAACCGAATGAGGAAACCGATGCAGAATAAGGTGAAGTCCCAAGACTGGAAAAACTCCCTTATCAGTCTCAACAAAAAAATTGAGATCCCTCATCAAATCTTCTAAAGATAGCTATGAAAACAGAATTGCAGCAGATAGTGAAGACAACCACAAGGCCTAATGTAGTTATGTAAAGAATCTCCAAGGCAATACCCAGATTTGCTGTGAGCTACTGCACAATGGTACCTCCTATACCAAGCCAACAGATATTGCTAGTATACTGGCCGACAGATTCAGTGCCAACTTTACCACTCTCTCCCCACCAAAGGACCAATCACAATACCAGTAGATTGCCAGGCACCCAGTATTACTGTTGCACAGGTTAAAATGGAACTGTCCAAAGCCAAGAATGTAGCTTCTATGGGACCTGACATTATCCCCGGCTGTGTTCTACATGAACTACAGAGTGAACTGGCACCTCACCTGTGTGACTACAGACCCTGGGAACTATAGCCCCATTAGCCTGATGAGTCTGATATCTAAAGCTATGGAATGCATCATCATGGACCTAATAAACAAGGATATAGGGAATCTCACTCTGGATTCCACACAGTTTGCTTTTGTGAAGGGTAGATCATGCCTGGTCAACTTCTTTGAGTCCAAGTCACCAGAGCTGTAGATGAAGGCAAGGTGGTTCATATAGCCCACCTTGATCTGGCCAAAGCTTTTGATACCATTCCCCACTCAGGAATCATAGAAAAATTCACTAAGCTAGGCAACAACCCTTATATGACTAGGTGGGTTGCAAACTGGCGCTCAGATAGAACCCACAGTGTGAAAGTAGCTGACTCCAAGTCAGACTGCTGACCAGTCACAAGTGGAGTCTCACAGGGTTCGGACCTGGGTCCTCTCCTGTTTGGTATCTACTTCTCTGAAGTCAAGGCCAACATGAAGTGACTGTGCTGACAAAGTTTGCAGATGATTCCAAGTTGGGAGCTATTATTAATTCAACAAGTGATGTTGACATCCTATAGAAAGGCCTCATTCAGACCAATGACTGTTGTCAGAACCATGGCCTGAAGCTCAATGCCAAAGTGTCGTCATCTCCTTTGGGAAAAACTCGGTTCCCATGAATTACCACACCGATGGTAGTCCACTGTATGCAGAAGGCATTTATAAGAGATCTGGGAACGCAGGTTGACAGCAACATCTCTTTTGACCGCCACATTGCCACTGTGGTCAGAAAGTCCTATGTGGCACATCTCATTACTAAGGGTTTTGCATCCAGGAAGAAAGAAGTCATTGTCTCCCTCTACTCTTCCCTCATTACACCAATCATAGGGTACAATGCCCCATTTGGCATGTACCTCACTAGACACCTGCAACAACTGGAGAGGCCGCAAAAGTACCTCACAAAGAGGATCCTAGGCCTTAAACATTTGTCCTATATGGACAGACTCAAAAACTCCCACTATTCTCTGTCTCATATCGCCTACTTAGAGGTGATCACTGCTTGACTTACAAAGCCATGTCTGACCCAGCTCTGTTAAATGCTACATCTAAAGAAATACCAATCCCTCCACACCACACACTCCAGAGACCTCAACCTTATTACCACAATCAACAGAACATGCTGGAGGGACAGGGTCATAACCCAGAGACTGCCCATAGTATGAAATAGACTTCCCATACATCTCAAACAGAGCACCTCAGTGGCCTTCTTCAAGAGAAATCTTGATGAGTGGATGGGAAATGGAAAATTCACCCCGAGATCACTCCAGTGGCTCCACTCAACAGAGGCACTGGGAACCAAGGTCGGGTGGCACGATGCCAGGGTAATCCTATGGGCTAGCCTTGTAAAGGCTCCAGGGCCATTAGCCCAGTACACACCTATGAACCTATAAATCCCATCTTTGGACCATGCCTTCACTGAGGGAGCATACCAGTGAGTACCCTCCCACCTTGTATTGGTATGCTAATCCCTCATCTGCCACTTCATTAATCACTTGAGCCACTCTCTGGTCAGCTGGGCCATAGTTCATTCTTTATCCCTCTATGCCACCGGTGCACTTCCTGGATGATTCTATCTTGATGCGTTTTAGGCATTTATTCCATGAGGATGTGCAGGAGGTATTGAAGGCAAGAAAACCTGCAACTAGAAAATCTTATATTTACAAGTGGAATAGGTTTTCTAGATGGTGCTTAACTGGTAGGAGAGGGCCTGGTATGGTGTTTACGCTTCAGGTTTTGAAATATTTGTGAGTTATTCAGTGTTGGCTTATCTGTCAAGGTGCATTACGTGGCCATCTCGGTTTGATTGCTCATAGATCCCTCTAATCTCTTTTTGAGGTCAAACGGTCTATGAAAGGAGTATTGTACTTGAGACACCCTTGAAAGAAAATTCCTTCTCCTTGTAATCTCAACTTAGGTTCAAAAGAAAAGGTCAATTTTTTAAAACCAGTCTTTCAAGGTTATTGAATATTCATCACTTGGAAAAATGTTTGCCTTATTGCTCAGACATCTGTAAGGCAAGTCCCTGAGCCGCAGTCTGTCATGGTGAACCAAACTTATTTGATTTTCCACATGGACATGGTTGTTGTATACACCAATCTGTCTTTCATGCCAAAAGTTTTTCCTTTATTTACCAATCCCTTATTACAGCCGAGTGACGTCTCCAGACGTTTTTGCTCTTGCCTCCTACTGTGGCTCTAGGTGTCAAATATTGCCTTTTCATATCTGCATTAATAATTTAAAAACCATGCTACATACTCTGTATCAGAATATTTTTTTCTTGAAGCATACGTGATGGCAAACACAGTTGTATTGGTGTATTCATTTTTTAAATGCTAAAGCAGCACTCACTGGGAGTTAAAGGTGCACGCTCAAAAGATTTGTACTGGAAGGAATGAGTTAAATCAAGCCATTAATCTCCCATTTCTCTTTCCAGAACATAAAAACATGAGTGAAGATTCTGCATATCTTGGTTCTGTCCAGGCAACTAGAGTACTACCTTGGCAAAACTACACCCTTTAGAAAAGCTGAACAGATTGTTTTTCTGTTCTGCTAAGAAGGGTTAGCGTTTTTAGCAAATTATTGCTCATTGGTTGTCTTCTGTTTTTTGTTACTCCCATCATGGTAAGTCTATTTCAGACAAGGTGAATGCACATTATACAAGAGCGTTATCCTCTTCAGTGTTGTATTTGTAAAGGAGTGGACTCTAGAAACATTCTAGATACAGAAGCCTGGTCCTATGTTCATAGCTTTACAAAGCCGTACAGACTGGATTCTTTCTCAAATTCCATAACAGACTTTACAAAGATCATTCTACCAGGGCTCCTGGATCCTTATCCTTCCTCCTCCCAGATAGGCTAAGGTTTGGGAATCTACCCATATGCCACTAAGGCAGTTAGAATGCTGAACATAGTACAGTTGAGTAAGTTGTGCTTCCCTGTAACAGTAGATGTCCTTCTATTCAATGTTGCAGTATTCTTTACATATGGGTTCTGCCCTACAACCTGATGTCTGGCCAGTATACAAAAGCTTTTAGCCACTGCCAGTTCATGTGACATTGCACATCTGCTTCGACAACATCAGTCACAAAAGGATGTCTGGATGTACCATTCCCAGAACTTTTCTGCCGCCATTCGGAAGGTTGACTCCTACATATAGTCTGCAGTTGAATTTCATGTGTGTTGCTACCAGCTTTAGATAAGTGCCCTGTTGGGATTTATTTTCTTCCTACTACTGTTTATTTTTGTTCATGTCATTCAGGAAGGGCAAGTGTAGGTGTGGAAGGCAGATTCCACATAAAGATAGTCATAATCTCTGTCTTTTCTGTTTAAGGCCTAGTCTCAACTGCCAAACCTTTTCCATCTGTCAGGCCTTTGTGCCTAAGACTTTGCATAGCCAGCTTTAGGCTCTAAATCTTTATCTCAAAATTCATCAGCTTAAACATCTGGCTAAAGACGTTATGGATGGTTCCAGGGGTCCTTTGGCCGAGCTGAGTTTCAAGAGTAAAGTGAGCAAGCAAAAACTTGAATCCTGTTCTGCTGTGCCTTCGACCTTGGATGTACCCCTTTAGGTCGGTGAAGACCTGGTGGTACGATTGGTCAGGTCTGCTTCTTCAGTGGGTATCTCTGTGGAAGCTGCCAAGGGATCAGATCCCAGCATGTCCGAGGCTATGCAGTTGTCTGTTTTGGGTGACATGGGGGAAACCTGGCTTATTTTGCTGGAGGACTCTGGCGACATCTCTGCTGCTGCTACTGAAAGTAGTAGGGGGATCCTTCCTTAGCTACATGGAGCATTAGGCCTACGTCAGGTTCTTCTTTCCTGTCCCCTCTCACAGAGAGACATGTGAAGAGGAAACAAAAGACAAAACATCTCAACAACCCTTCTGCTCCTCAGTCAGATTTGGATGCCTTTTCCCAGGGTCTGATTAAGGCTTTGATGACCTTGAAGACCACTTCCTCTCCTGTACAGGCTTTTGGGTCTCAGGTTCTTGACTCTGATTCTGAGGATTCTTCCTCTGATGAGGATTCTCTGGCATACTTCATCCAAATTATTTCTCTGAGTAAGAATCCAATGGATGCAATTACCCTCAGGGAGAAATTACTTTTGGACAGGCTATTAATAAAATGAGGGAGTTCTTCAAATGGGATTGTTCCCAGATTTCTGAACAGAATAGGTGTTATGACCTAGTTCAGTTGGAGGACCCCTCTCCCTCTGCAGTTACTTCAGTCCTTCCAGCTTTCCTATATGCATTTGCTCCCGCCTCTAAAACTCCAGACTCTCATGCCCCCACCCACAAGAGGCCTGGCAGATTTTATAAGGTACCAGATGACTGCAAGTTTCTCTCTAAGTGTATCTCTGAAGATCCAGCTGTGGTCTCCATAGCTTCTGACAAGTCTTACCATTTAGCTGCTCCTGCCAAGCTTCTACTATCTGATAGAGAGCAAACTTTTTGAGAGACCGTGTAAAAAGGTATATACCTCTTCCCTTTCAGCTGTTGGAGCTATTAACCGCCAGACCTGCATGTCTAGGTATACCGTGGCTTTGCTTTCTCAAACTTCACAGGCTCTAACTTCTTTGCCAGACTGAGATTAATACACCGGTCTTGTCACTTTTGGCTGCATCCTCTCAAGTAGCTAGACATTCCATTAAGTGTAGCTGTAATGCTGTTGAGGCATCATCTAGAGCTGCTGCTTCTGCCTCTGTGCGTGGGAGGCTTTCATGGCTGAGAATACAATCATTACCAGATGATATTAAGACAAAATTACTAGATGTTACTTTGGACAAGTCTGTCCTTTTTTTTTTTGGTTTGGCAGCTGCAGACTTATTTAAGGCCCTGCTAGAAAAAGGGTAGGAGCTTCAAGACCTAAAACACCTGTTAGTTTCTATGAAATTTTGGAACCGGTGAAACATCCCTGACAAAACCTCATTTGTTAGGAGACCTGCTTGTTCCCCCTCTGCTTCCTCTCTTGCTCCTAGGTCTCGGAAGTCTGCTAGGAGACCTACTCAGCTGAAAACATCATCTTCAGCCCCCTCTTCACAGCAGTCCTTTCAGGCTAGGCCCAGTTCTATGTGACTACCAGCTTACCATTCCAGGATATACACCTCTTTCTCATCCCCTCTCTCTCCTTTCTAACCTGGGCAAGGATCACTCTGGATGCCTGGGTCCCATTCATTATTCTAAAAGGCTGCTTGACTATGACTTTGAAGACTCTTCCTCCTTTCATGGGAATTCCATAGCTCCTGTCCAGTCAGTTGCACCTGTTTCCACAACTCCTTTCTCAGCTGGTGTCTCAAGGCACCATTCAAACTGTACATTTAGATGAAAGAGGCAAAGGTTTCTACTACAGAATCTTTTTGGTTCCAAGAAAGGATGACCCTTGGAGACCAATTCTATACCTCTCTACACTTTCTGCAAGTGCCTTCTTTCTGGATGCTGCCCCTGCAAGACCATCTTTCCCCAGATTTCACCTCATTCTTTCATGGCTTCCCTGGATCTCAAAGATGCTTATTTGCTTACCCCTATCCATCCTCAATACAGGAATTTTTGCTTACCCCCATCCATCCTCAATACAGGAATTTTTTTTTCATTTCTCAGTATGTTCTTTTCTCCATCAATTTTCTTCCTTGCCTTTTGGTCTTTCCACTGCCCCAAGGGTGTTCACAAAGTGCTTCGGCCCTGCCATTGCCATCTTGAGGGTCCAGGGTGTTCAGGTTTATCCTTATCTGGATGACCTTCTTTTCCTGGCAAACATTTCAGATCACTTGTTTCAAAATCTTGTGATGGCCATTCATTTCATTCAAAGCCATGGTGCCACAATAAATTTCAAAAGATCCAGTTTGACCCCATCTCAGGATCACATCTTCCTGGGGTACAGGTTCAGGACAGAATTGATGATGGTGTTTCTCCATTCAGACAAGGTTCAATCTCTCATTTGCTTCATGGAGACCCTTCGGACTCTTCCTTCCATTTTGGGCAGGGGATTCCAAAGACCTCTAAGATTCATGGTCTCCACAAATCCCATGTTGCCTTTGCAAAGCTTTACATGAGAACATTTCAGTGCTTTCTAAAGACAGACTGGTCTGTGCATGCTCACCCACTAGAGGTTGTTTCCTCTATTTCACTGCTTGAAAGCACAGCTCCTCTGGTGGATTCAGCAGCTCTCACTGAATCCAGGCCTTCTCCTTCTGCCTCAGCTTTCTCAACAGCTTTTCCCAGTCTCTTCAGACACGGGCTGGGGGGACAGCCTTTGCTTCCAGGAAGGTTCAGGGTCTCTTGTCTCCGTCCAAGAAGAGGGAGTATATCAACATCACAGAAATGAGGGCTCTGCTTCTTGCCTTGCAAACTTTCCATCCTCTCTTCCAACCAGGTCCTCTGAAGAGCTTTACAGACAACACCATTGTTCCCTGGTACATAAGCAGGGAGCAATAAATCAGTACCTTGTATGCAGGTTCACTATCATGGCATGGGAATTAGCAATTCAGTACAAGGTCACTCTTCATGCTGTTTACCTACCCTGTGCTCAAAATTCTGTGTCAGACGCATTAAGCCATTCCATGACACTCCCATAAATGTAGTCTTGACAGGGATGTGTTCCTGGACCTGGTTCACTAGTGGGGTACTCCACATTTGGACTTACTTGACCCCCCTCAAAACAGAGAACCCCCTCTCTTTTTTGTGCCAGGTTCAACATCCGCTGGCTTGGAAGGTGGACACCCTTTCTTCCTCATGGAAGGGGATGGATGTTTATGCACCCCCCAAAGTATCTTTTGATGGGATGTTTTACTTGAAAATGGACTGATTCATGGACTTGACTGATAAGTAAATGGTTTAATAGACTGAGAATGAACCAAAGGAAAAAAAAATACCCTGAACACCTTGAATAATTCCATGTTGCATTCTTACACCTAGATAAGTAATTTGCACTTTTTTGTGGCTTACTTGCAAAGTGGTTTGCCACTTCTTTTCTCATTAACTGCTGTGCAGGTTATCCATGTGTGGTGAACTGTGTATGTCTGTTATGCTGCAGTTTGGGTGGGCAGATGATATGCTAATTAATGTGATTTTATGAGATATTGCTATGTTGCCCACCTATCTGAATTACTAATTTCTTGCCTAACAGTCTCAGATGGCAGGGAATACCGTGAATGTGTTGTTACATTTGGAGAACAAGATGACAATGCAAGGGTGTGTATCAATGAGTATGCTTGTACAC
Source organism: Protopterus annectens (assembly GCF_019279795.1). Classification (NCBI taxonomy): domain Eukaryota; kingdom Metazoa; phylum Chordata; order Ceratodontiformes; family Protopteridae; genus Protopterus; species Protopterus annectens. Next base: position 658,599,037 of record NC_056750.1, read on the forward strand.
AAGTATAGACATGTTTTCTAAGCTTTTAAACACATTAATTTTGAAATAACCATGCTAGACAAAACTACTCTGTAGGATATTATTCTGAGAGCTGTAAATGTGTGATGATTTTGTGAAAAATGAAACCAAAAGCAAATTTTTAGTGTTTTACTTGAAGAGCTGATTTTATTTTATTATTCATCAGTGGATTTATATAACAGCCTCAAAGAAACATAAGGTCAGTACTTTAGTATTCTGCCTGTACAAATGCAGGTAACAAAACTGGTGTTTAATCTGGATTAGCATATAAAATATCAGAACGTTTGACTTGAATGCTTTATCAGAAAGCTGTGCAAGTTATTCTCTTTGCAAAGAGATCTTTGGCAGTGAATGTTTCTGATCTCTCTCTCAACTAAGAATATGTAACAAAATGTCAGGACTTGATATAAAATACAGCCATCCTGCATTATATGCTTGCAGTTATTAACAACACTGGGTTTTGGTCCCAGAAATCACAAATGTTTATATAGAAGGCAGTATTTATAATTTTCTTATGTTCAGTCAAAAGATCCTAAAATGAGACATCCTATTTTAAGACCAGGACTGGTAACTCAAAACTTTAAAAGCATGCCTTTCTTTTGCTGTCCTGCTTAGCAAATGAATCCTCTCCCATTTTTCTTTACAAAAACTTGCTTGTTCCCTGTGATTTTATATACATTTACTAAAACATTATCTATGCATTATTACTGTAAATATGTCAATACCTTCTTCTGTTTTTATCTACTAGCCCGTTAATATTCCAAGCCAGTAAATCACTGTGACATACTACAGTTTATAATGCGTTTTACTTGACTTGTCTTTGTCTTTAACAAGCTGTTCCTTCATAGGCTGTTCCTTTTTGTACCATTTTCAGAGGAAGCTTGTGGTACTGGCTGCAGTATCCCTGCCCCATAAAAAAAGTAAATAACATTTTATTAGAAATGAATTACCTTTTAGTGCTACTGTTACTGACATTGGAACTGAGTGCATGTGCAGGGTTCCTTGATTGTCTATGTTTCATTAAAATAAATGAAATCCACTTACTGTCTTAGCCCAGGCTGTTTTGAAAACAGCCCGGCACTACTTGTATTCCACACTTCGAATAAGATGATCATGCCTTCTGCAGAAGCATGAGAAAAAAAGCTGTGTATGGAGCAGCTAAGAGCCATTTCTACCATCTCAGGCTGCCTCAGGTGACTTGCTCGGAATGAGGCAGCCTGAAAATGAAGGAGAAAAAAAAAGCAGTGATACAAGTAATGGGAAAATAATTTGTGGGTGCCAGTGTAAATTTTTTTTATTTACTTTAACCCTATTTGTTTCACTTTTATCCAATATGCTGGAAGTTAAGTAATTTAGTGTCTATCTGTGCAGTGGCATAAATGCTCAGAATTGTTCGATGTCACAGAACGTCTGTTGAATTAGTCTCATATTTTAGTCAGTTCCTTGCAAAGTTTGTGTTTTTCTTGGTAATCTGGGAAGAATAAAGTCACTTAGTAGAACTAATAACAAACAGTGAATTTCAGATAGAAACAAGTCATTCTGCTGCAATGCCTGTTATAACAACTTTCTAAGTTTAAGACCATATATGTATTGATTTTGATCTTTTGTCTGCTTGGTTCTTAAGCTAAGAAGTTGGGGGATATATTAAAGAGGAGGGGTGTTACAGGAGCAGGTTGCAATCTGTGTTCTAGCATCAGCAAGCTGAGAAGGCACATTTGTTTGTGGCAGTTGATCTATGCATTCATTTTTTTTTTGGGATGTACAGTCAAGGTTATACAAGTGTGTGTGATTGGTTGTCACGCAAGTGTGTCTGCATAATATGTGTGTGTTTGGAGGGCATAGATTCTCTCAACTGTCTCAGACTTCACTGAATGTGGCTGGATGTTCTTCGTGTTTCACTGTTGCAGTCATCACATTTGGGTTATCCCTGCCAGGGTAGCTCTCAGCTGGCCCGAATACCAGAGACGTAGTATTTCTGCGTCTGTTGCTGTCACTTGAGGACTGACGTCAGGTCATCAGTAATATAAAGTAAGGCAGCCGACGCCATTACATCAGTCTTTCTTGACATGGAGCCAGAAGCAGTTCGCACGAGTGTCGGTCAGTCGCTACCTGAATTTCGTCTACCAAATTGAAGTTGAAGTCTTCTAAAGTGAAGTAGCCCATTGGGGATGCTTTTTTCTTGCACTAACTGATGTCAGAAAAAGTTAATATTTGTCTCGCCTGTGGAAAGCAAATACCACACCGTGACTTTCATTCTTACTGTGTCAGTTATTTAGGCCCAGACCACAATGTCTCCAGTTGTCGCTTCTGTGCTTTGTTCAATGCCAGAACTATCTGTCGTCAGGCCCTTTTTGTAGCTAGATATTTTTGTTTACAGTCCTCCAATTTCAATATGGCTTTGGTAAGCCATCTGACAGCAGATCTTCCAAAAAAAAAACTGTAAAGACAGACCGCACAGGTCCAAACCTACAGACAATGCTTCCATTAAGCTAGTCGTCAGTTCTCTGGTCCTCATTGAGGCGCTTTTGCAGCCCCTGATGCCCGCTTCTGTAGATTCACACACTACCGAGACCCTTTTGGAGTCCGGAATGCAGCACAACTCTTCTTCAACTAAGGATCCTGCAGTCGTCTCTACCTTGGATGGGTCCAGAACCGCTGAGCAGCCACCGGCTTCCAAGGAAGTCCTTCACACTACCGATTTTCTACACAAACCAACATCTTTTGTGACTACCATTCTTTCGAAAATGACAGAGTTCTTAGACCCAGGGTACAAACCACACCCAAGAAACCAACCCAGTCTCAGGCACCTGCTGCCTTGCTTCAGTCTTAAATGCTTAAAATGGTGGAAGACCTTATTATGCTGATCAGGGGAAGCCAAGCTACCCCCTCCAAAAGGAAAAGATATCTGTCCCCTGTAGTTTTGTCTGAACAGGAGTGAGATGCCTCTGATGCATCTGAATATGAAGACAACCCCCCTCTACTTATGAGGATTCTGATGCAGAGGGATTCCATCCCTTCAGCCTATCCTCCAGATGATTTTTCCTTTGGGGAAACACTTCCTACCTTAAGGGAGCATTTCCAGTGGTAGAGTTAAGACTACTCTCTGTCTAAAAAGAGACTCCGGGAATTCTTAGATCTTCCACAGCACAGACCCTTGGCCATCCCCCTAGTCCTGGATGTTGTGGATGATGTGTTCCTGGAATCCAGCTTGACTCCTGACACCTTTCCTCCTGCACCTAGAAAACCTAACTGGTACTATAAAGTCCCTGACTCTCTCAAATTTCTTTTTAGAAAGCCTACTGCTGACCCTGAGGTAATTTATTAAGGGCTTAATGGGATTAAACCAACGTCTACTAAGAATCCCACCCCCTCAGATAGGGATTCCTGAGCACTAGATAGATGGGGTAAAAAAGTATACACCTCAGCTACTCTTGCTGTCAGAGCACTAAATTGTCAGTTCCACATGCTAAAATTTCAGCAACATGCCCTGGAACTCCTCAAACAAAAAATGTCTTCCTTTCCTGCTTGTGCAGAATCTAAAGAGTTAAAAGGGTTAATGCATTCTTAAAGTCAAGTAACTAAACACATCTTACACTGTGGTATTGATGCCCTAGAAGCTTCTGGCAGGGCAGCAGTCACTGGATCTCTCATTAGAAGGCATGCATGGCTTAAGGAACAGCCCCTGCCTGACCATGTCAAATCTATTGTTGGATGTCCCCTTGCACAAAGACAACTTATTTGGCACTAAGGCAGAAAGGGTCTTAAAAAAGATGGAAGAAAAATAAATATCTATGCAGACAGTTAATGATTTATTATAGGTCCAGCCACCCAGGTTCAGCAGGCATTGTCCCACCAAGCACTGGTCCTTTCTTGCTCCCACTAAGCCAGTCCAGCCCAGGCCTGGGGGAACCAGACCCCTCCCCCCGACAGCAGCCACTGGGAATGCAGAGATCTAAGCAGTGGACTACCTCCACTTCAAAACCAGGGAGTTCTAAGCCACCCCCTTCTGGTAAGAACTCACAATGACTCACCTCTCTCACCCTCTCCCTCTGCCCACCTTCACTTACCCGTAGGAAGAAAATACTCGTTTCACACAAGCACCCAGGCCACCATTGCCAATGACCACTGGGTTCTCAACATAGTGTCTCAGGGATATAAATTTTCCTTCCACACCCTTCCAACTCCAAAAGGGTTCCCAGATCTACCTCCAAACCAGTGGGCAGAGGCTCAAAAGCAAATCCGTTCCCTGCATTGTATGTGGGCATTAGAGCATGTTCCTGCAGAACAGATGGGCCAAGGTTTCAACTTCAGACTTTTTCTGGTGCCCAGAAAAGAGGGCACCTGGTGTGTCCCATCCTCGATCAATCCATTCTTAACACCTTCCTGGTGATCCCAAAATTCAAAATGCTCACCCTCCAGCAGTTGGTACCCATGCTCTCCAAGGACGCTTGGCTAGCCACCCTAGATCTAAAAGAGGCCTACCTCCACATTCCTACCAGGGAATCATGTAGGAAATATCTCCGTTTCAGGGCAGGATCTCAACACTTTCAGTTCTCTGTGCTTCACTTTGACTTATCTACTGCTCCCAGAGTTTTCACAAAATGTCTGGCTCCTGCCATTGCCTTTTGCAGACGAAGGAATGTCCATATTTACCCATACTTAGATGATTGTCTTATTCAGGCAGACAGCCAGGAAAAGATGCTCAAACACCTGGCCTTTGTAAAGACCCTACTAACCTCCCTAGGGTACACAGTCAACAAAAGGTAATCCAAACAGGTTCCCACCTAAAGGATTATCTTTCTGGGAGCAAGCCTGGACACAGCATCCCAGATGGCATTCCTTACACCAGAAAGCAAATTTTCCTGACAGCCTACTTCTCTCATCTAGCCACAAGACCCCATTTATCTGCAAGGAAGATCCTGCATGCTCTGGAGTTCATGGCATCTTGCATACTACTCATTCCATATGCCAGACTGCATATAGATTCATAGGTAGGTACTAGGCTATCTGCCTGATGGCATTTATAAGCCTAGCCAGAATGTGCTGGCTTTCGCCTCTTTAGATTTAGTTCACTGTGCCTCTGTCCATCAGAGCCACTGAAGTGATCCCTGGGGTAAACTTCGTTTCCCATTCACTCGTCAAGGTTTCTCTTGAGTGTTAGTGAGGAGCTCTGCCTAATGTAGATTGGAATCTTGTTCCAAAGCATAGGAAGTCTCTGTGACTGGAATCTATCCCTCCAGCACGTCCTATGTATTGTTGTGGTGAGGTTTAGATCCCTTGAGTATGTGGCTCGAGGGGATAAGCTTTTCTTTAGGTGGAGCATGTCCCATCAGTTCTGGGTTGGACATGGCCTTGTATGTCAGGCAGAGATCGCCTCTGAGTAGGCGGTATGCAACCGAGTACAGCTGGAGTTTCTTCAGTCGAGCTGCATAGGGCATCTGTTTGAGGCCAGTGATCCTCTTGGTGAGGTACTTCTGTGGTCTTTCCAGCTGTTGCAGGTGTCTTGTAAGATGCATCCCAAATGGGGTGTTGTAATCTATGATGGGTTTGATGAGCGATGAGTAGAAGGGCACAGTGACCTCTTTTGATCTGGATGCAAACCCTTTTGTGATGAGGTGGGCCACGTAGAAGGATTTTCTAACCACTTTGGCAATGTGATTATCAAAGGAGAGTTTACTATCTACTTGGGTCCACAGATCCCTTATTACATCTCACGTATTTAGGGGACTACCACATATGTGGTAGTTTGTGGGTACTTTGTTTTTTCCAAAGGGGATGACTATGCACTTTTTGGCATTTAGCTTGAGGCCATGATTTTGACACCAGGTGTTAATCTCAGTGAAACCCTTTTGGAGGATCTTCTGTCAGCCAGAGAGTCAATTATAGCCCCTAATTTCCAGTTGTCTGCGAACTTGGTCAGCCATAGTCCTCCTGTGCTTGACTGTACCTCTGGCAAGTATATGCCGAATAGAATAGGTCCTAGGACTGAGCCCTAGGGAACACCACTTGTAACTGGTTTAGAGTCAGACCTAGCTCCCACAACTCTTACCAAGTGGGTTCTGTCCTTGAGCCAGTTGGCAACCCATCTTGTGATGTAGGGGTTTATGTTCAGGCTGGTGAGCTTGTCTATAATACCAGAATGGGGAATGGTGTCAAAGGCCTTTGTGAGGTCTAGGTAGGCTGTGTACCACCTTTCCCTCATCTGTAGCCTTGGTAACTGTCTCAGAGAAGTCCACCAGGTTTAGGAGGCATGATCTGCCCTTAAAGCTAAACTGGGTAGGGTCCAGTGTTTGGAGGTTCCCAATGTCTCTCTTTAATGAGTTCCATGATGATGTGCTCCATAGCCTTGCAAACCAAGCTAGTCAGGCTTATAGGGTGATAGTTCCTGGGGTCTGTTGTGGCTCCACCTTTGTGAAGTGGAATAACCATTGCTGTGCACCACTCTATGGGTATGTAACCTGTGGAGAGGCTGAGCTTGAACAGTGTGTTTAGGTGAGGGTTTAGTTTGTCTTTCAGCTCGTGGAGGACATAGCCTGGGACACCGTCCAGTCCCATTGATGCTGTGTTTTTGGCTTTGGAGAGGGCTGTTTTAACCCGAGTGTCTGTTATTTCAGGAGCTCTACATTCTTCTGGTATGGTTATGGGCCCTTTTGGGGTGAGAGGTGGATGAAGTTTGCACTGAACCTGTCTGCCAGGATGTTGGCAATATCGGTCGGTTCAGTGTATTTTGTACCATTCTGTACTAACTCTGTACTAACTCCAAGCAGATCTGAGCATTGCCGCTTAGATTCTTGACATAGCTAAAGAATGCCTTGTGGTTATCTTTGGAGTCCTTGTCAATTTTTCTTTCGAAACTCGCTTTGGATGATTTTATGAGGTATCATAGATGTTCTTCATCTCACATTGCTGCAGTCCTTACATATGGTCTCAGGTGTCTCCTTCTCCTTCTGTCTCTAGGCTCCTCCCCAGGGGCAGGCTCACTTGCCTTTCCACCGGTGTCAGTCCTAGTTCTGCAGGTTCTGTGCCTAAAACATTTCTTGCTGATACTGATCAGGGATGTCTTCCCTTATTGGGATTTTACTCTCTTTCTGTACTAGTTTCCTCCTTCTGTTGTATAGCTTGTTTATGGCAGGAGTCCACCAGACTGGTTTCCTTTTCTTGGAGGAGTGAGTCTTGATTTTGCTTGGGATAGCACAATCCATGCATTCTTGTAGGTGCCCGTAGAATGCATTGGTAAAGGATTTTGTAGCTTGGAGAATGTTTTCCTTTAGCATGGGGGCTTTGAAACTTTCCACCTCAGTCTTAAGTGACGTGAGGTTTGCTTTTGAAAAGTTTTTCACAGTGGTTTCCTTGTCTGGGGTGGGGGCGGAATGTGTACATCAAAAGTGATTTGTTTATGGTCAGATCTAACCAGTGAGGGGTTGTCCTCTGGTGTAGAGCACCAGTCTCCCATGTTGGTAATGACCAGGTCCAATATGTTGTCACCTCTGGTGGGAGTGTTGACCAGTTGATCCAGGGTGTTTGTTTATAAATTCTGGGAAATGTTGGGCAAGGGAATTAGTACTTAAGTAGTTCTCCCAATTAATGTTTGGGTAATTGAAATCACCCAATATTAGGATGTTTGGTAGGACTTCTGTATTTCCCAGTGTTTCCAGAAATGTGGAATGGGGGTCCTGGGACATGCTGGGTGATCTGTAGTAAGCTACAATTTGAATTGCAGTTTTGGCTGTTTAGTTGCATGTGGATGATCTCTGAAGCATAGTGCTGTGTCACTAACCTGGAGGTGTGGGTCTCCTTGATGGATATGCCCCTGCCTTTTGTATTTTGGTCCAGGTTCTGTGGCCGAAATGTATGGTATGAGTTGTAGCCTGGTAGTGCTGGGGTGCTCTCTGGAGCCTTAAACCAGGTTTTTGTTACTGCACATATATCTATTTTCTCCATACTGAGGAGTGCCTCAAGTGCATGCATTTTGAGGTTTAGACTTCTGGCATTGAGTAACATTACCCTCGTTTTTTTTGTTACTTGTGCTGTTTATGGCGGTGGGTTTGTCTTTTGATCCTTGCCTAAAAAAGGCACTATGGGGGTGGCAAAAGCCTAAGGGTGACAGGTGCAAGCCATCTCTAGTGAAGCAGCGTGGCTTGTCGAGCATGTCATCCCAGGCGGACAGACACTTGATCCCCTTTGAATGACACCAGAAACTTAGCCAGTTGTTGAAATTGATTTTTTTCTTTATACTGTGCTATTATTCTTGGTGAAGGCAGGATGCTACTTGGGATCAGGGTCATACCGGCCTGGGCTACAAGATCAGAGAGCTCTTCCATGTCTATTTTCATGTAGTCCAGGGAGGTAAGGCTCAGGTCATTCACACCAACATGGACAATGACGTCGTATTTGTACTTGTTCTGGAGTGACCTGACTGCTTGTGCTATGTGGTGGATCCTGGCACCCGACAGGCAGCTAACAGTAACATTCTCCTTATTCAGCCTACTGAGTGGGACGTCGGTGTGCCTGATATAGAGTCACCTATATGAGGAAACTTCAGTGGTACCTAAAAAGCCTTTGGTGTCAACACTGTCAAGACCTGGAGACTCTTATACCTATAATTCCTGGGTCTATATTAAATTCTTGAAACCTGACAATGTAGAATCTGACATTGTCGACACGAGAATAGCAAAACTGCAGAACATCAAAGAGGTAAACGGAAATCCCCGTAAGGGGAGATTTCCATTTACTTAAATGTACCATCTCCGAGACCGCACTACATTTAAGTAGCGGGGGTGTGTGGGGGGTGCAGGGGGGCTTGCCCCCCTGCCTACACCATTTAGTTTTTTTGTTTTTATTTTTTTTTTGGAACATTCAATGTTTTAACAGTTCGATCACTAAGGGTCGACCTTGATTGATTCAAACTGTTAAATATTCAATGTTCCAATATTGACCCATAATTCCTTGCCTCAGAAAAGATTTTCTTTGGTGGGTAACAGCATGCTCCCACAAGAAGGAGACTACCTTTCTCATCACCCCCACTACACAGACCCTTACCACAGATGCATCAGACTGTGCTTGTGATGCGCCCATGGATGGCAGGTGCATACAGGGCGAATGGAGCCTGCAACAAATCCCTCTGCATATCAACTAAAGAGATGATTGCTGTCCAGCATGCCTTGATAGCTTTCAAGCCCCTTCTCTCCCCAGGGGCTCTCCCGGTCAAAACAGACAACACCACTGTAATGTGGTATATCAACAAGCAGGGAGGGACTCACTCCTATCCTCTATGCAGGCTGGCCATGACCCTTTGGCACAGAGCCTCTGCCGTGCAGCTGCACCTGTTAGCACAATTCTGTCCAGATTCTCCCAACTCTCTGGCAGACCAATTAAGCAGAAATCTTCTGGACTCACACGAGTGGCAGCTCAACAGAAAAACCTTCATCCTAATAACTCTGAAATGGGGCGCCCCGAAGGTCGACCTCTTTGCCTCCCACACCAACCATCAGTTCAGCAAATTCTGCAGCAGGGAGCATCACTGTATGGCTTGGAAAGTGGATGCCTTGTCCTTCCCCTGGGTCAGTCTGTCGATCTATGCCTTTCCTCCACTACCTCTCATCCCCAGGACACTGCTCAAAATAAAGGAGGAAAAACCAAGGACAATTCTTATAGCTCCAGACAGGCCCCAACAGCACTGGTACCCCTTGCTGCGCAGCCTGTCCCCACTGCCACCATGGCATCTTCCTCAGATTCCAAACCTCCTGACCCAGAGGGAAGAGGAATTCATGCATCCCCATTTGCAGACACTCAATTTGGCAGCTTGGCTTATTCCGTAACCCCGGATCAATCTGCCAACCTCCGTAAACGGGTTCTAGATGTTATACGTGAGACCAGACATCCTAGCACTAGAAAGTCTTATGCTGACAAATGGAAAAGGTTCTGCACCTGGATCCAGGCTAAGGAAGCCAATACAGCACAGCCCTCCCTCCCTCTCATCCTGGATTACTTAGCTGGCGTACTACACAGTGGCTTCTCTTTCTCCTCTAAAAAAATTCATGCCTCTGCTATCTCTGCTCATTTCCCCACTGAGCAGCCCCTTTTCTCACACCCTTTGCTCAAACAGTTCCTAAGAGGAGCTAGCAGCTTGAGGCCCCCCAGAAGAGCACCAACCCCAGCTTGGGACCTTATCTTTGTGTTGGAAAAGCTCACTGTGCCCCCTTTGGAATCAGCTTCTTCTGCAGAGCTAACATTTCTCTCTTGGAAGATGGCTTTCCTTCTGGCCATCACTTCAGCGAGAAGGGTCTCCGAGCTGCAAGCGCTCATGGCTGTGGAGCCCTTCATCATCTTCCATGCTGACAGGGTATCCCTCCGAACTAACCCATCCTTCATGCCCAAGGTGGTGTCCAGTGTGGCTCTCAACCAATCCATTCATTTGCCCATTTTTTTTCCTAATCCTCAGAACAAGGGGGGAAAGGATCATGCACTCTCTAGATGTGCACAGACAGCTCAGATTCTATCTAGACAGGACTAAATCCTTCAAAGTCTGATCAATTGCTGGTTAGCTTTGCTACAGGGGCAGAAGGCAAAGCCATCTCCAAACAAACAATTTACAAGTGGATAGCACACTGCATCCATTTATGCTACAAACCAATATGGAAAGCCTCCCCACAAGGGGGTCGGGACGCTCTCCACCAGAGCAGCCTCCACCTCTGCAGCTTTCCTCAGAGGAGTCCCCACTGGGGACATCCTGGAGGCTCCCACCTGTCCATCTATTCATACTTTTACCAAACATTGCCAAACTGCCTCCCTTCTCCAAATCCAGGGCAGGGTTTGCTTCTGCAATCTTGCAGGGCATCCTAGCCAGCCCCTAGTTTCCTTGACTGCCTCCACCTATTTCCTCAGCTTTGGGAATCAACCCAATGTGATAACTGCAACAGTGAAACACAAAGACCATAATACAGCTGTGTACACTTACCATAAATGTAGATGTTCGAGTGTATTCACTGTTGCAGTCCTGGTTTCCCTCCCTCCATCCCCCTTTCTTCTCTTTCCTTACAAGGGACATATTGGTATTTACTTTCTACTAGTGGGGTTCTTCCACCAGAACCTGGCTTCTACTTGGGGGCACTGACAGGTTAGGGCAAGAAAGAGATGTAATGGTGCCGGCTGCCTTACTTTATACTACTGATGAGCTGACATCAGTCCTCAAGTGAGATATATGTATATATATATATATATATATGGTATATATATATATATATATATTTGTTGAGGAACTTGGGTTTGCAGTCATAGCTATACAAGTGCCTGTAATTGATGGGTATAGGTTTTGGGGTGTGGGTGTAGGTGTATGGGGGCTTGTAATTGGTTGCATATTGTGTAGTAGCAGGTATTTTAAATAGTTTAAATGTTATTCATTCATTTGATCTCAGTCAAACATCTGAAGTGCTCAAAGCCATCAAATTTGCTGTAATTGCTGGGATGTGTGTGTTTGTGTATATGTCTGTTAAAAAATGCATGTGTGAATTAAATAAATTATTGTGCCCAACTGCACTTTTTATTGGATTACAATCTCATATCTGAGGACTATGCAGTCAATACATTTACAGTAAACTTTCAGTTAACCCGAACTCAAGCAACCAGCAAAAATAAAATATTTTAAGAAATGCAGTACAATTTCATGTGTTGCACTTAATTCTGTTTTCTCCCCGCAGAAACATACCTCACATTTTTAGAGTTTGAGTTTTAAAAGGAATATTGGAATAAATTTCCTCTCTTCCCAACCTGAGAACAAGTCAAACCAAACAAATAATATAGGGTGCAGTATTAGTCAGGCCTATTTTTAATAGTAACTCTCAAGCAAACAAACTACAGTTATCCAGCATCTACCAGTCCTCATGAGTGCCAATTAACAGAGTATGCTGTATCTTTAATTGCTAGGTATAAAGGCTGTTAGTGAATACAAGTGACTAAACCTACCAGCATTTGGTCAGTTTAACTAGTCGCCATTTTGGCTTTGTAGAACTTTCTGCCACAAACATTAGCATTGTACATAATAGGTCTGTGCTGGTGTGGGCAGGATGTGTGAAAGCAACTCATTGTTGGCACAGTGGTGCTGTGAGTAGCCTTGGCAACTTAGAGAAATTGGTTCTGTGTCTTAGTTTATGGCTGTGATGCCTTATTCAGGGAGTCTGTATGTACTGTGTGTGGGTGTTCTCCAGGTGCTCTGGTGTCCTCCCCTAGACCCTGAGCTGTATAATGTATTTTGATGTCCTTTGTGCCATTACTTTCATCCCAGTCCATCATCAGAGGTGTACAAAGAAGGTAACCATCTTGTTTTGGAGGGGTAAAGACAAACGTGTTCTATATATAATTTGCATATTTTTACAAACATTTGCCATCTCAGTTTATTGGGAATATTTTGTTAGACTGGACTTGGTTTTAGATAGAACTTATTTATCCTTGAAAGAAAACAAAGTAAGACTGAATTTCCTTCCTTATTTGTGTATTTCATTCAGGCCATTGAATCAAATGTTTGTTTAAAAGAAAAAGTCTCAAAGATGGCATCTCAAAGAATCTAGAACTTTGACTCCTGGGGACCCAGGACTCCAGTTTAATCAATTTACTTCCCCCACACTTACTGCAACAGATTTTTGACAGATTAAGATATGTTAAAAGAAAGGAGGAAAAAGTGTGTGAAAAAATCAAGAAAAGTCATGTATCTCAATCCTGTAGGTACAGGATGCAGGATCATGGAGAGGCAGTAAAGAGGGATCAGTGTGCAAAAGGGGGCATGAATACCTGGTCTTGGTGTGACCTTTCACATTAGGCTGGCTTTGTTAATTATAGTCAGACATTTGAGTTGCATATAGTCCATAAAGTGGTTATAATGATTGTGTACAAAGGTGGTCTGTGGAAAGTGAATGACACCATCTGTTTGATTGCAGATTATGGTTATCAGCCTAACGGATCCCTACACCATTCTAATTAGATCTGACCCTGTTATTTGCTTCTTGCAACCCTCCTTGCTTTGAAGTTATCAACAACCACTGGCCATTTTGTATATATGCTTATGTAATATTGTCCTAAATGAACCTCTTATTTTATGAGAGCACACAATTCTCTCCCTACCCAAGAAATAGACTGCATATTAACTGTGTACATGTTTTTGCAAATTGCCAGTATAACAGGTGAATTGCACAGTTATGTTAAACTGATAATCTTTTAATGAAGTAGTTACATTGCTTAAAATATAAAAACACAAGCCCCTCTGCACGTCAATATTTTGGAGGCCAGAGTTGTATTACAGTGAGGAAAATGGGGGGGGGGCAATGGATGCACCACCATCTCACACAATGCAAGACCTTTTGGATTAAAAAAAAAAAACTTTGTTTTTAAATCAGCAAAAGTCTCTTGTGTGAAAATACAGTAAAATATATGTATACCTGATTTTACTGACATTAGTATTTCTGTCAGTAACTAAACCAGTTGTTCATGTTTGCACTCACTGGCTGATTTGCTTGAGTATTGATATTTCCTTTTTCATCTGATTGTAATATGCTTTTCGCCTACTGTTCATTATTTGTTTTACTTTGATATATTGTTCACTGATCATGTTTTACCCAGAAGATCAACACCTGTAATGTGACCATGTATGTGACAAAGCGAGCCATCTGAGATTGTGTTATTTATGTCTGGCTTGCTCAGTATTTTATGCTTTTGGTGGGAGTGGAGGACATTCTCATGGTGATGCTCATATTCCTTGTACTGTGTTTTAGGTTTCCTTGATCATTTCCTTCAGTTAAAGAAGATCTTTTGATGGCTAGTAACAAGAATTACGTAAGTTGATGCATATTTGTTGAACCTTAAAAATGTCACTGAAATATAACCAGACAATGGACATCATATTTTGGATAAAAACCTGCAAATCTGAAAAGTAGAGTTTAATTTCTCCATGCTGTCTTTACAAAATGTTTAATCTCAGGCTGTGTTTCTAGCATTGTTGTCATGCTTTGGAGTGACACTGTATGCTTTTATTTTTTTCTCTTCATGTTAGTTGCCTCTTTTCCATATTCCCTCTATTTAGGCACGAGAGATTTCTAGTTTGCACATTCTGTCATGGGCTACCTTACCATCTCCTGTGATGTTCTTGCATGTTAATTTTGCAGAATAAAATATGTAAGACATATTTGTAGTACAAACTTGTTATAATGGCAGCACTAACTTAACACCCACATGATTTATAGTTTTACTGTGAAATCTACAGTTTTCCCTGAATGTACAGTCTGTACCACCTGGTTTGTGACTGCTTTTGACACTGCAGTTAAGTTATTTATCATCAGTATTTGAAATTTCCTTAGGCTGTACCTATGTACAGATGTTTCATTCCACATGTTTGCCTGCCCTATTACGTGTCCTCAGCCTGGAGTTTTGACATAAGCAACGGACTAAAGAAGACATTTTCAGGAACTGTAGAGATCAATCTTGATGTACTTTCTGGCAGGGATGATGTATTTGAAAAAAAAAAAAGCAGCAGGGTTTTGCAAGAAGTACATTGCCTGTCTACAGCACCCCCTTCCTTCTATCCTAA